>NC_056679.1:95004502-95259502 GCF_018350215.1 Panthera leo
AGGTATATGATACAGCCCTTGCCCTCCAGGAATGTAATACAGCTTTTAACTCTTTCCAGAACAAGGCCTCAGCAGCCCAACGCTGGGCAGAAACCACTGCGATTCATTTTCAAGTTTCTCAGTACTTGTTCATTCTGGATAGAGAAGTTGAAAATCATAGAGGGGGAGATGCTGTACTTCTCCAGAAGCTACAGGTCCACGACGTGTCAGAATACATTCGGCCTCTTGGGGAAATGACAGGACAAGTAATTTTCAACGTGCAATTCATCTCGGCGTGCCCACATGCAAAGACCGGCGGGCAATATGCAATCACTGTGCGTGGGATTACTGAGATTTCTTTCTCTTCTTTAAACATTCCTTTTACTGTGGTTTGAATGATGTGTGTACAATAAGACATTCATTTTAGGAGGCCTGAGAGACTCTGAACCATTTCTATTGTGCATTGTATTGGTAAGGATAGAATAGGGTCATTATTCCAGTACAGTCAGGAGAGCGGGAAGTGATTAAACCTTTTGATAAGAAGATAAATGATAGGAAATCCATCTGAAAGCCCGCACTGCCCCAAGTCTGAGTTTCCACACTGAGCTCGCACAAAGACGTCCTTCTGTGCAGGGCGCCCTGGGCGGCCTCATCCCTGCCAGCTGTGGTCCCACATGGGCTGTGACCCTCTTTAAAGACCCACACCTGGGGCAGCAGGGTGGCCTGAAAGCGGAGGACCCCAGGCACGGTCAGGCCCTGGGTTCTGTGCTCCTATAATAGGATTCTGTGTCAGATGGATGGACACACGGATGGACGGGCAGATAGCAGTTTCTCAAGCTTTAAAGTGACCGTGATAGAGCACTTGGCTCTACCCCAGACATCAGGTGATAGACCAAATGATAGCATAAGTCACTTACCACCCTAAGGTATAAGCGCCCCTTGAGGGCAAGGTCCGGGAAGCCCACCGTTCTCAGGAATTTTGCACGCACACAGTGACTCATTTGAACATACCTTGACCACCTACAATCTGACTGCGCCAGACGCCGTACCTCTCCCAGTTACCTCTCGCTGTGTCCCAGGTCGTAGCAGAAGAAGGTCTGCTCTTCCAATCCTGAGTTTAGTAGCCACGAAGCAGGGGGTCGAGAGGAGATTATAGAAATGCTGATCTGCCGTATTAGGGCCCACCTATCCCCCTCCCTGCTTTCTGCCCTTCAGGTACAGCACTGCATCCTTAGAACTCGTGGCTGGTCCACTACCAGCACATGTCCACTCATGTCTTTGAAACTCCTGAAGTTTTGTGAAGCAGGGATATGGATTTTTGAATCGCCTGGGTGGCTCATTCAGTCGAGTATCTGGCTCTTGATTTCGGCTCAGGTCATGATCTCCGGGTCGTGGGTTTGAGCCCCAAGTTGGGCTCCGTGCTGAGCGTGAAGCCTGCTTACGATTCTCTCTCCCTCCCTCTGCCTCTCTCCCCACTCGTGATCTCTCTCACTCTCTCTCTCTCTCTCTCTCTTTCTCAAATTAAAAAAAGAAAATCAAATTGGGTGCACCTGGGTGGCTCAGTGGGTTGTGTCCAACTCCTGGTTTCGGCTCAGGTCATGATTTCACGGTTTGTGAGTTCAAGTTCCACATCAGGCTCTGCACTGGGAGTCTCTCTCTCTGCCCCTCCCCTGCTCATGCTCTCTTTCTGTCTCAAAATGAATAATAAGACTTAAAAAAATTTAAAAACAATTCAAATGGTCATTTCTCTGGAGAAAAAAAATGTTTTTTATTAAATGTCCAAGTGAATAAAAGCAAACCCCCAAACTTTACATTTGTCACCCTGTTTAGACTCTTGTCCTCTTGTCTGACAAACGGACAACTTCGTCACCTCCACAAACCATATTCTGCTCTCTCCTTTTGGAATTAATCATGACAGGTTGACAGCACTCCAGAGAACGTTGGAGAATACACTGGACTCTGTTGCCTGCTTACTCTTATGTGCCGCTCATGAGAAAGCGTCAGCGCTCTATAATCCTGAATCAGGAGTTTATCAAATTAGAGCTTTCTCCGATGTCAGACTCGATTAGTGCACCAATTATTATCTCGAACAATACTGATAAAATGAGGCCAATGATTGCATTTGCTGTCTCATATATGAAATGATTGTGTTTACATGGGTTTATTTTCAGCAGGTCCTTTATCTAGGCGTGCGGGAGAAATTGAGTTTCTAGACTGCACACTTACCTCTTAACGCTGGCTGATAAAATATAAAAAGAGGGACAGCAATAAGCAAAGGTCTTTGGGTTAGGAATAAAAAGATGTGAATTTGAATCCTGGCTTTGCCGTTTACTTAGTGGCTCTGGGTTCAGAGTGGATACCTCTTTGTGTCCCAAAGGAGTCGAGTCTGAGGTTTTGCCAAGCCACCTCCATTCCTGGGGTGCCCCATCGAATCCTTGGGAGATGGTCATTGTGGACGTGCAGCTGGCCCTGGGCATATTGGCTCTGCCACCAGGCTGTTTTGGCAAGGCCCTGCCTGTAGGCTTCTTGAGGCGTGAGTCTGACCCAGCCTCTGTCCCCAGCATACCCCCGGGGGACACAGGTCAGACTTGCCAAGTGATTCTTCGGAAGCCTATCTCAGCTGGGTTGAAAGGAGGGAAGTCTTGCCTCTCCTTCTGGACCCCAGAGTAGGAGGGAGGACCTGTAGGGGGCTCAGTGTGCCCTCATCTGTCTTTAAAGAAAGTCTGGAATCTTCCCAGCCCCAACCTTTTGAATCCACCAGGGAGATTATGGCGAGAAAAGAAATCTGCACAGTGGCCTGCCTGCACAAATGACCAGCACCCCACTTACGACGGGGCCTTTCTTGGCTCCTGGCGTTCACTGATACTTCTCAGCTTCTGGAGCTTTAACCAAGACTAAGTCATACTGAGTCCCATTTTACCAACCTACTCTGTGCCTTGGGGTCCATGTCAGAATTTTCTGGTTCTACTGCTCAGTGCGGGTGGGATCTTCTCCCTCGAGGAGTCTCCCATCTCACCTTTGGAATTGTCTCCAAATCATCCCTGTGACCAGGAGCCAATACGTCTGAGCCACACACAGTGGCCCCAGGAGTGACAGGTGCTTTCCTTTCCGGGGAGCGTTCCCTCAGACACCTCGCTGCTGAAGCTCCCTTGGGACGATTTCAGTCGCACACGGTGGGCCTTGCAGCCACTCTTCCAGGTAACTTGCATGATTATTTAGATTCTAGCATAAATTGTTGGTCTCCACACCTTTGTGAGTTAGCCTCCGGAAAGGAGGCTCTGCGAGGTTAAGAACTCACCCAGGGTCTCGCAGCAGAACCGTAGCAAGAACCTGGGAGTGTGACCACCAGTCCATTACTCTGGCCTCTAGACCTCGTGAGTTCCTTCGTCAGCTCATTATCCTCCCTTACAGTCCCTTCTCCCGTTCTGCACACGGCAGCCGAGATGTCTGTAGATTCATATTCAACAGAATGCAGACATTTCCAGAATTCATTTCCATTTCCATTTCCGGCGCTGAGGAGGTGTTAACTTCAGAGCACTTCGCTGATCATTTTTCCTCTAGCAGCAATAATTGTTTTGAAGAACTTGACACACATTTCACCAGGGCTCAGTGCTACTGAGCGGCCAGGGAGCAGCGAGGAACTGAATTCCAAGAGCCGCGTTTGCATTGTGGTGCGCCCTGAGAGGGAGCCCGACACCCCGGTGCTATTAACAATAATGATAGGTGTGCGCTAAGCTCTTCCTCGTTGCCAGAAATATATTTCATCCTTTGGGGATCTGTTCTGATCCTTGGCCCTTCTGCGCGCACAGCCTCCACCGCATTTGCTCTGTAATTTATGAAAGGCGTGTGTTGCAGCTGGGTGCCTCAGAAAATTTAAAATAATTTAAAAGCGTTCAACACCGTCTTTAAATTAAAGCTCCCCAAATCCCTTGGCTGACGAGTATAATTAAACTCAGACCCACACAGGTGAGTCTTTTAAGACATCCGAGGGATCAGGAGGCCTGGACTGGGTCTCAAGCAGGAGTAATCCCGCAGATGGGAGGGAGACAAGGTTCATCCTGAAGGCAGCATGGCGTGCTTAAGGCAGATGACGGGGTTTATCGATCAGTTTGGGAGAGCGCCATGATGCCAAGATGTCCTACGTGCTTAACAGATATCATCTTAATCATCTTACTCCACCCGTCAAGGAGGATGGATTTTGCTGCCCGTTCAACACACTGGCTAGCAAGGTCAGGGCTGGTCTGACCGTAGGATTCTCAGCAGAACAGGAAGGCACCAGACTTTCTCCCAGTTGCCGGGTCAGGCTCGCTCAACCAAGGGAGGCTTGCGCACGTGGAGCCTTTGAGGTTGGGACCCGAGTAATCCGCTAAAACAACAACAACAGCACTTCCCACCTCACTTTAGATTTTTATTTTCTGGGACAGTTGTTTTTACACCTGAAGCCCTAGAAACCTTGGGCGCTGTGCAAAGCACCAATTTTGGAATCAGAGGGACCGGGTTCGAGGCTTGGATCTCCGTCTCCCTGGTGAGTGGCCTGCACAAGTCACATTACCTTTCAGCGTCAGCTTCCTCATCCGTAAGGGGCAGAGGGATCACTGTTCATTCTGCAAAAGCTGTCTTGACAATTCAACAGAGCTGGACGCAGTTTGAGGTTACCAGGGTTGGCCTACTGCCGTGGTACAGGCTGGTAAGTCCCCAAGATGCTGGGTCCTTGGCACATTTCCCCAGGCTGCTGGATCATCCCAACCTTCGCCTTATTTCCAAATCTGGAAGCAAGGGTGCATCCATAGATTCCAGGTAAATATGTCTTTGTGCTCCAAGATAGTCGGAGTTGGGATTCTAGAGAAACAAATCAATTTATTTTTTAAAAGATTTTTATTGTCATTAATTTCTTTTTGAAAGTTTATTTTGAGAAAGAGTGTATTTGCACGCATGAAAGAGGGGTAGAGAGAGAAGAGAGAGAGAATCCCAAACAGGTTCCAGGCTGTCAGAGCAGAGCTCAACATGGGGCTCGAGCCCACAAACCCTAAGATTATGACCTGAGCCAAATTCAAGAGTTGGATGCTTGATGGACTGAACTACCCAGGCGCGCCTGAAGATTTTTATTTATGTACTTTTTATGATTTTTTAGTGTTTATTTTTGAGAGCAAAAGAGAGACAGAGCGTGAGCAGGGGAATAGCAGAGAGAGAGGGAGACACAGATTCTGAAGCAGGCTCCAGGCTCTGAGCTATCAGCACAGAGCCCGACACAGGGCTAGAACTCATGAACCTTGAGATCACAACCTGAGCCGAAGTCAGACACTTAACCGACTGAGCCACCCAGGTGCCCCAAGATTTTTATTTTTAAGTAATCTCTACACCTAGCTTGGGGCTTGAACTCACAACCCCAAGATCAAGAGTCACATGCTCTACTAACCAAGACAGCCAGGTGCTCTGATCACTCAATTTAGGTAACAGAGAAAAAGATGACCTTAGGACCTGAATGATTAATGGCTTTAATTGTGTACTTGGTGGGACTGGACGCCCCCATTCCAGGGGCCCCTAGAGATGTGCAAATATGTTATCATGTTACATGTATTGTATAATAATTAATAGTAATAAAAGACTGTAATTTATTTTATAATATATACTTATATTTATAACATTATATAATTATATATGATAATTATATTTAATTTTAAATACATAAAAATTTCATTACATGTTTTAATACTGATTACATGTGGAAATAGTACTTTGGACATATCGAAGTAATTGTTAAAATTTATTTTGTTGGCTTCTTTTAACTTTTTCGTAGCACGTCTACTAGAAAATTATTTAAAAAAATCCCCTGTGTTGGTTGTATTACATCCGTACTGCCCTTGAGGCTCTTTCGTGTCTTGCAAGTAAGTGGTAGTTGCACAGCAAGGTTGGCTCAAACAAGGGGCTTGATTATCTCGATTCACATGTCACTGCTCGGAAGCCTCAGAATCCAAACCCCAGGGTGGCCACAGCTCAGAATGCCTGGATCTGGAAAACACTCCTGGGTCCTCGGTGGCTCCAAGGCCTCCAGCAGTGGGGTCAGAAGTGCCCTTCAACCTGCACTGTGGTTCCACACTTCTTGTCGCTGGGCCTTTTCTTTCTTCCTACAGCCAGTGGGGAGGTTTTACGGATTTCTTGTTAAATTCATGAGAGAAAAGGGATCAAACTGACCTTCCTACTGTGATTCTTCTCCCTCAGCATTCTTTGCAGAGGCCAGCAGCACCCCACCGTTGCTTGGATTCTGGACAGAGCACCCAGGAGGTGTAGGTGATGCATTCACGAGGCGAGAGAGCCCCTGGTATGGGCTGAGTTTTGTTCCCCCGAAATTTGTATGTGGATGTCCTAAACACCAGTACCTTGGAATGTGGAGGCTGGGCTTTTAAAGAGGTAATTAAATTAAAATGAGGTCATGAGCTGGGCCCCAATCCACAATGGTCAGTGACCTTATAAAAGCAGAGCTTAGAACATAGACACAGACAGGGAAGGACATGAGATGAATGGGGAGAAGACAGCCACTTACAAGCCAAGGAGAGCAGTCTCAGAAGCTAACTGTGCCGACATTTTGTTTTTGTTTTTTTAAAGGTTATTGATTTCCTTTGAGAGAGTGAGAGAGAGAGCACAAGTGGGGGAAGAACAGAGAGACAGAGAGAGAGAGAGAGAGAGGATCCCAAGCAGGCTCATCAACATGGAGCCCAATGTGGGGCTTGATCCCACGAACCGTGAGATCATGACCTGAGCTGACACCAAGTATCAGACGCTTAACCGACTGAGCCACCCAGGGAGGCCACTTGATCTCAGACTGGTGGTTTTCAGAATGGTGAGGAGATCAATTTCTATTGTTCACCGCACCCAGTCTGCCGTACTCTTCTGTGGCAGCAAACGAACGCCCCCCCAAAGATGAAATTTCATGACAGAAAGCCGGATCGTCCAGCTGTCTGCGCCTCCCCAAAGCTGTGGCCAGAAACACAGGCCGCATGGGGAGCTCTCCCCTCACACTTGCTCTGGTGCCACTTCAGCCAGCCGCTCCTTTCTGCTCTGTTAGCTCCTGGAGGACGAGGTCCGGTTTCCACACCTGCTGTTTACACTGCCCTTCCCTCCTGAGTTCGCAGCAAGAATACAAGGCCTTGCCCTGGCTTCTCAGCAGCTGAGAGGCAGCCATTTTTGCTTTGAAAGTCACAAACCCGGGCAAGAGCCGCAGGCTCTTGGGTGGAACATGCCCCAAAAGGGCAGGTGGCAAGGGCGCCAAGTGCCAAGAGGAAGCTTAGTCATCATCTGAGGCCTTGAAACTTTTCATGTGACTCAGCAAGGCTGTGTAGACGCAACTGTATCAATTATGCATCATAAATAAGTCATTTAAATGCACAATGTGCTAATTGAGTATTACTCTAATTCATAGCAATATGGAGTAATTGCAAACCCCACCCCATCCTTCTTCAAAATGCAGATGCCAGCAGCATGGACTGCCCTTGAGAGGCCTTGCTGTTGGGGGGATATGCCCAGAGTATATTAACGGGAGGCAGGAGAGAAATGCGGGGTGCTAAGGCTCTTTCGTGCATTTCTGTCTCTGTCTTTGCCCATCCTCCTCTGGTTGCAGAAATCTGGATGGGGCAACCCCCATTCCTCCTCTCTGCTGGCTTCTTGAGGCCAAGGATGGGACGGCTCTTTTGCTCCTGGCAGAATGTGACAGACACCCCTCACCAGCCCTGGCCTCTGAAGGGCACACCTGGCCCCGGGACCCAGAACCAAGAGCCCCGAATCGTCTTGAAATGTGCCGGGAGCCTTGTTATATTGGAAGAAAATGTCTTAGAAGGAACAAGAGTTACAGAGTAATTTAGTTTTTAGCTAAAGGAGGATGACGATGCTTCTAGATTAGATTCACTCGCAACGGTTATCTCCAAGGGGTGAGGTCACTGGTGGCTTTTCAGTTGGCTGCTCTGTCTATTGGTATTGGCATATATTCATTTTTCTTTTTTTTTTAAGTTTATTTATTTATCTTTTGGGGGTGGGGGTGGTGGGCAGAGAGAGAAGGAGAGAAAGAGAGAGAGAGAGAGAGAGAGAGAGAATCCCAAGCAGGCTCTGCACGGCCAGCACAGAGTCTGACACGGGGCTCGAATCCACCAACCATGAGATCATGACCTGAGAGGAATCCAAGAGTCAGATGCTTAACCAACTGAGTTAACCCAGGCAACCCCTCATTTTTCTAAAAATAATAAAAGAGACAAAACCTACAAGCGTCTCCTTTCTACCCTTGAATCAGATGCCCTGCACCATGGCTGTAGCTGACGCATCCATCCCAACTGCACAGTCTGGACGGCGTCCAAGCCATGTGACCAGCCAATGGTCAAGCTCATCACTTGGAGTCTGGATGCCAAGCAGGCCTGTGGACTGGAGAGAAAGCCCATAGGAGGCAAAATCCAAAACGCATCCTCTGGTAAGGGAGGGGCCCCTGGGCAGAGCAGGCTGGGAAGCACAGCCTTGGCCGCTGGCCTCAGCCCAGCTCTCTCTGCCCTTGCCTGACCTGTCTCCTCCGTGAGGTCCCCCTTCCTTGTGGCCAGATGGCGTCAAGGAGCTGGTTTCCCTGAGAGCACAGCAAAACGTTCGTTCCTGTCTCTAAGGGGAGTATAGCTGTAGCTTTCTGCCTACAAAAACCACAGCCAAGCATCCCGCCATCTCTGCACCCCCCACCCCGCCCCCCTCCTGGCAGCCACCAACTCCCCTTCCTCCCACGGGCTTGTGCATTTGAGGGAGGGAAGGAGGAGGGAACAAGGGAATGAACAGTCAGCTTTTGCCCAACTGTCAGCCAAGGGCTCTACATCAACTAATCTCGCTGAATTGTCACAAGAACTCTGGGAGATTGGCGTGCTAATGGACTTTTAAAAATGAGGAAACCAGAGCCAAGGATAGAAGAAAGTAAGTCAACTAACATCATGTAGCCAGGAAACGAGACAGACAAGGTCTGAATCTGGGTTTTCTGACTTTGGCATTCAGGCTGAGGCTTTACTTCCGGTGCATCCCTCGGGGTGACAACTAGTTCTAAGACTTCACGTCTGTGATTTTTTTTCCTAAGATTTATTTCTGTGATCTGAGAGGCTCTTTTGCCTGGCTTTGCAATAGGTATAGATATAGAGACGTAGACATATATGGTCCCCTGAGCGTTAATCCCTCAAGAGTGACTGCAGGGTGTCTGCACCTGGGCTGGAGAATTGTGGATAAAACAGGCTTGTGGCTTTGCCACCCTTCCTGTGACTAGACAGGGACCTCCCTGAGTGTGGAAAGTGTCAACCACCCTGCACTGACCCTCCAGTCTCTCCCACTCTGGACATCTAGCACTGCTCTCCCCTGAAGCAGAAGTTAAAAAGTGTTGAACCGGAGTCAATGCAAAGTAGTGAACAGATGAGACTTTGATGTTATTTTCTTTTTTATTTGACCATATTCCCTATGCTGTACGTTTTATCCTGGTGGCTTTTCTTTTTAAGTGTTTATGTATTTATTTTGAGAGAGAGAGAGAGAGAGCAGGGGAGGGGCAGAGGGAGAGGAGGAGAGAGACTCCCAAGCAGTCTCCGCACTGGAAGCAAATAGCCCATTGTGGGGCTTGATCTCATGAACCATGAGATCATGACCTAAGCAGAAATGGGGTCAGATGCTTAACCGACTGAGCCACCCAGGTGCCCTGACTTTCTCATTGCATAGCTGGGAGCCCAGACTTTCTACTCCTCTTTACCCATTTTGCCCATCGACCCTGCCCCGACCAGCAACCATCACTGTGTTCTCTGTATTTATGGGTATGTTTCTGCTTCTTTGTTTCTTCATTTGTTTGCATTGTTCTTCTTATTTATTTATTTAAAATTTTTTTTTAATGTTTATTTATTTTTGAGAGAGAGGGGCAGAGCAAAAGCAGGAGAGGGGCAGAGAGAGAGGGAGACACAGAATCCGAAGCAGGATCCAGGCTTCAAGCTGTCAGCACAGAGCCCGACTCAGGGATCGAATTCACGAATTGCAAGATCACGACCTGAGTCGAATTCGGACGCTTAACCGACTGAGCCACCCAGGCGCCCCTGTGTTTTGTTTTTAGATTCCACATATGAGGAAACCATATGGTATTTGTCTTTCTCCGTTTGACTTACATCGTTTAGCATAATACCTTCTAGGTCTTTCCATGTTACTGCAATGGCACAATCTCATTCTTTTCAATGGCTGAGTAGTATTCCTTTGTGTGTGTGTGTGTATATCTATCTATCTATCTATCTATCTATATAGATATATAGATATCACATCTCTATCCATTCATCAGTCGATGGACACTTGTGCTGTTTCCATATCTTAGCCATTGTAAACAATGCTGCAATAAGATGAACCTTTTATTCTATGCCTTACCATGAAGCCTATGCAGTATGTGTTTGTTAGAATCACGTAAAACTTACACCACTGCTGTGGTCCATTTAATAATGTGACTCACTGTTCTTTCAGTGCAGTTTAGGAAGTTCTTGTGAGCCCGACTACCCAGGCACTGTTTTCACATAGCCACCTGTGACGTTTCTGTGTTCTTCTGAGGGTGGGTGAGACATGGAGGCTAAGCAAAACTGAATAATACTCTGAAGGAATGTGGTCCAGAGAAGCAGACCCCTTTGAAGATGCTAGAGCGATAGCTGAGGGCAGAGTTTACCGAGTTCCCTGCCTTTCTCTACCATCCATATGGTTTTTGTCATTACAATAGATTGCTGAGCCATTATTTAAAAAAAATTTTTTTGTTAACATTTATTTATCATTGAGAGACAGAGAGAGACAGACTGTGAGCAGGAGAGGGGCAGAGAGAGAGGGGGAGAAACAGAATCCGAAGCAGGCTCCAGGCTCTGAGCTGTCAGCACAGAGCCTGATGCGGGCTCAAATCGACGAACTGTGAGATATGACCCAAGCTAGAGTCAGATGCTTAACCAACTGAGCCACCCAGGCACCCCTAAATATAAAATCTTAAAAGAAAATAGCATTCGTGTAGCACTATAGGTCATCTGAAGAGCCATACTTTGGTAATTAAGTCCAGGGGGACCAAGAACTGTCTTCTTCTTCTGCATGGCCTTCTCTGTACTCAGAGCTTCGAGAGCTGCAGCCTGCCACCTCCGAGCCTCCCTGGTTTGGTTGGGACAGTGACAGTGCAGACAAGCCTCGTGGTACAACAGGGCAGCCCCTACCCTCTGCGATGGGAGCCGCGTTTCCTGACACAGGCTAGCTGGGGTGATGCTTTACGAACAGTCACCGTATTTTCATGACGCCAAAGTGGGATGCACCGTTTGTCCACAGGATAGGATATTCAAAACTGAGATATTTCCAGAAAATGCAGGCATTGAGCTCGCTGTTGTCAAACAGCTTCTAAGGTGGGGGGGGGGGGGGAGGCGGCCCTTCTCCTGCCCCATCACGGGCCTGGGGACAGCATGTGCCCTTTGCTGCCTCGCTGGGGTTTTATGAGCTGTTTTGAAAGTAGCTAGACATTTTCACAGACTTTACTTCCTTGTACATTACTACTTCATGGCCTGAGGTTCTTTGATGAGCATTCGTTGGTGTGGTCGAAACTTGCTGGAGAGAAAGAGGGAGAGAGTGAGTGCAGCTGAGTTGAGGTGGGGACTAGGGGCCTCCCCACTGAGAAGGAAAATAATGTGGAAGCCCAGGAGTCCCCCACCAGGCAGAAAAAGGGGGATAGAAGAGAAAATAAAAGTGGTCCCACTTGGGTGGGGTCTTCATGATATTTACAGAGTAAAGGATTTACCATGTGAGTTTCCTGCCTCGGTCACCCCGGGGAATTTTCTTTGTACGCATTGGTCAGTTAGGACTCTTGACTGCAAGTGACAGAAAAGCCAGCTCAGATGGCCTTTGGCACACACAAAATGCGGGGACTCCGGTAGGCTGCAATGCACAGGGCGGGGCTGATTGCAGGCACGGCTGGACTTGAACTTCAGCGTATTCAGGACTCACCTTCTCTGAACTGCAAAGGAGAAAAAAAACGAAGGGCAATGACCAGACGTTGAACGTGGTTCAGAAAGATCTCTCCCAGGGTATTTGCACCCAATGGGCAAAATAATGTATGGATTTCCATCACCAAATTGGGACGTGGCCTGTCAGACTTCTACATTAGAAAGATGGGGAAATTCTTTTTTTTTGTTTGTTTGTTTGTTTTTGAGACAACAATACAACAGTCCTTTGCAGTGATTGAGACTTTTAGAAACACCCTCCCGGCCAGAATCACTGTGGCCAAGGATGTGCCTTCCTGCTTGTGTCCCCAAATTTATCTGACACCGCAACCCAAAGATATGGGCCACATAGGAAGCCAAAGAGACTTGGTTTAGTATTTCCTGACCAAGAATCCAGAATAACTCAAACTTACCGCTAGACACGGACATTTGTTTCCTTCCAGAACCTTTAAAATAAAATCGATATTCTTCATGTATCTGTCTGGAGGAAGGGTCTCAGACAACCTCCCAGGGTCATCTTTTGCCCTGAGGCTTGATAAACAACAGCGGTCTGTGACTGCGCCTTCTCCTTGCCCCAATCCTCACCAGCCTGGCTTCTGTGCTGGCTGCTGTTAGCAACTGCCTCCTCTCCCCTGAACACGAGCCAGCTGCTGACTTGTCCGGGAGAACCACGGCTTTGCTGCCATTTACCTTGGAATCATACAAATTAAAGCTGACTTGATGCTCTCCGATGTACCAAGAGCTTTCACTTTTCATACTGTATCTCAATGGATTACCTAATACCCTCTACCAGGAAGGCTGAGATTATGAGCGTTCTCGGTTATCGCTGCATACCCGACCACCTCTACCCTCAAACACAGTGGCTGAAAACACTAACAATTATTGTTTTAACCACATGGGTTTCCAACTGGGAATGTGCTCCATTGAGGAAGGCTCATCCCAGCTCCACGAAAGATAAGCAGAGACCATTGGACAGGTGGGCTTCTCCAGGAATGCTTGGGTTTCCTCTGAGTATGGTGGTTGGGCACGAAGAGCATGCATCCAAGAGACACGGAGTGAAAATTTGCCATTTTTTTCTAAAGACCTGAGTCTGGACACTGCCATAGCAGAATTTATATCAAATTCTACTGGTCAGACTGTCACAAAGCCCAGATTGAAGGGGCAGGGACAAAGGATTCTACCTTCCATTGGGGGGAGTGGCAGGGAATCAGGGGGCCATGTTTTACAATCGCCAAACTGAGATGAGATTGTTGAAGTATCAAGAAGTCTCGTGATTTGTGTGAGATCACTTCAGTTGACATCTGTAGAGGTAACCTGTCTAATTTGTTACCACCTTCGCAGAGATTTGCTCTTTATCCATGGACTGGTCCTTGAAGCCCTGTTCATACTCTGGAATCAAGTACCATAGGATTTCCATGGTCTATGTGAGTGGTGCCCCTGGCATGGTGCAATGCCCCCGCGTAAGAGCCCCATTGTGACTTGCTCTCAGGAATTTGGAATTGGTATGCTGGCAGACTGGGACTGTAATAGGTTGGGTTTACGTTCCTTGAGTACGGTGGGGTCAGTCTTGGGGTCAGAGAGCGAGGCACGAGAGCAGGGGGCGAGAGCAGGGGGCACCACTGATACATGTTTGACATAGGGGAGATTATTTCTTTTTCTCTGGGTGTCGGTGTCCCATAAATAAGGACAGTTAATGATGTTAATAATCTGTGTTCTTGTAGTTCAAGGTGGGGCTGGAATATCCAAACGTGGCCTCCTAAAGTACTTTCAGTGTCTTGTAATATTTTGATTCCTGTCTTAGCATTGCTAAATGACTGAGAATGGGTAAAAGGTGACTCATTTTGTGATTGATGCACAATCTGAAGCCACTGGTCATCTACTTCAGAGTTGGGTGGCTGAGGCAGAGCTCCCAAGAGCACTGGGATACCTGGGCGATGGGTCACTGCGACCATGGAAAGTTCTAATGAAACAGCGGACCTATGCCGGCTGACTCCATCTTGTTCTGTGTCCTCCACCTTGAGTGACTATGTCCCCGACATGCCCCCTTTCTGGGAAAATCGCAGACACCTCAGACCACGCCTCCTCCCCTTGAGTAACCTCCCGCTCACCTGTTCAAACTTCCCAATCAAAACAAGACTGGTGACCTGCGTAACAGGACTCCGACCCTTCCCCAGCCAATCAGCTGAGGCCACAGCCATTACCTCACCAACTGCCCCTAGACCCCTATAAAACCTTTGTGCTTTTGAAACTCGCTCTCTCTCCCTGGCATCTCACCGCTGCGTTGGTGCAGGTAGGGGATTGAGCTCGAGCTAGCTCAAATAAAGGCTCTTTGCTTTTGCATCGGACTCAGCTCCCTGGTGGTCTTTGGGGATCACGAATTCTGGGCATAACATTTGGGGGCTCGCCCGGGATCCCCAAGACCCCCGAGGGACCCCTGACCTGGAGAGCCTGACTGGCCACGGTTAGTGTCTGTTCGTTCTGTCTTTTCTGTGTGAGCTCATTTCTGAAATTCTGGTAGTGCCCGGCGCGGTCTAAGTGGATGCACTGGAGGACCTCGGGCCAGGAGTTTCGGAAGACATTCCGATCCTCCCTTCTGGAGGGACGTGGAATCCCCTCATTGGTTTTGGAGGGACATGGAATCCCCTCAAAGGTCTGAGACGAGGCAGGTTGCTCCCACCGGTCGGCGCGAGGCCGTCGTCTAGCTTTCAGTTTTGCTTCCATTGAGTTGGAAGACTTTCTAGGGGCCCTCTGTTTGTCTGTTTCTGTGTTTCTCTGTTTTGTTCTGTGGACTTACTGGACAGACATTATGGGACAGACTCAGACTACTCCTCTAAGTATTATGATTGATCACTTTAGTCTTACCCAGCCTTCAACACCCCTCTACCTTGCCCTACAGGGGGGGACTGAAGAAGAATTAATTTTTCCTCCCCCGTATAACCCCCCTAGGATGCCGGAAGAACACCATCCTCCCCCTCCGGGGGAGGCAGACGCTCTTCCAAGAGCGGGAGGTGGAAACGCTCCAGTGGGAAGCCCGCCCTTTACCAGACAAAAGGCTCAGAGGGAGCAATCCGTCTCCACTGCCGACTCCACTATTCTGCCCCTGCGAGCCACCGGACCCCCAGACGCGGAGGGGAATCAGCCCATCACTATTGGCCTGTCGCCACTAGTGACCTCTACAATTGGAAGTCTCAGAATCCTAAGTTGTCCGAGAAATCGGCAGGACTTATTGATCTATTAGACTCTGTTCTTTTTACCCATCAGCCTACGTGGGACGATTGCCAGCAGCTTTTGCAGGTCCTGTTCACGACTGAGGAAAGAGAAAGAATCCTCAATGAGGCCCGAAAACTAGTTCCGGGTGCAGAGGGGAATCCCACCACCAACCAGGCTCAGATAGATGCCTCCTTCCCCTTAACTCGGCCCCAGTGGGATTTCAAAACGGCAGAAGGTAAAGAGAGGCTCCGGGTCTACTGCCAGACTCTAATGGGGGGTCTCTGAATGGCTGCTAGAAAGCCAACCAATTTGGCCAAGGTAGGAAATGTACAACAGGGAAAAGATGAATCTCCGGCTGCCTTTTTAGAACGGATCATGGAGGCATTCTGTACCTATACCCCCATGGATCCAGAGGCTCCGGAAAGCAAGGCAGCTGTTATCATGGCCTTTGTAAACTAATCGGCCATAGACATTAGGAGAAAATTACAGAAAATAGATAGACTAGGAGAAAAAAGTCTGCAGGACTTACTGGTGGTAGCCGAAAATGTATATAATAACCGGGAGCCTCCTGAGGACAAGCAGGCTCGTGCCATGGCAGCTGCCAGCAGTAAGCAGACTCGAGACCTGGCCAGAATACTACTAGCTACCACTGCTGACTCCCCCGAGGAACGAGACCGCCGTCTCTGGCAGCTGGCAGACGACGCAAGAAAAGGTAAAGGAACCACCAAGGGGGGGAAGCAGAGGCTGCAGAAGGATCAGTGTGCACACTGCAAGGAGATAGTACATTGGGCCCGAGATTGTCCGAAAAAGGCCGGCGGGAATGGAAGCAAGACTGATCGAGTAAAAGTCCTAGAGCTAGATGAACTAAGTGATTAGGCGAGTCGTGGTTTCGACCCTCTCCCTGAACCCAGGGTAACTCTTAAAGTGGAGGGGACCCCTGTTGACTTCCTCATCGACACCGGAGCACAAGATTCGGTCCTCTGCACCCCACAAGGAAAAATAGCCAGCAAGAAGTCCTGGGTACAAGGGGCAACTGGTATGAGCCAGTATTCATGGACTACCCGAAGAACAGTAGATTTGGGAACAGGCCGGGTATCCCACTCCTTTATGGTAATACCAGAATGCCCCTACCCGCTGTTAGGACGGGACTTACTGACCAAGATTGGAGCTCAGATAACTTTCAGACAAGGGGGGCCTCAGGTCACCGATGGCAAGGGCCACCCCATCCAGGTCCTGACCATGAAACTGGAGGATGAATACCGCCTCCACCAGGAGGCGCTCCCGAGAGAGGATAATATAGACAGATGGCTACAAGAATTCCCCTCGGTTTGGGCAGAGTTGGTGGGGGGGGGGGGATAGGACTAGCTGCTCACAGGACCCCGGTCCTGGTAGAGCTCAAGCCAGGAGAGAGTCTGGTAAGGATCAAACAATACCCCATGTCTCAGGAGGCCCAGAAGGGGATCCAGCCACACATCCGGAGACTACGAAGCCTAGGGGTACTAGTTCCTTGCCAGTCTGCCTGGAACACCCCCCTACTCCCGGTCAAAAAGCCTCACACAAATGACTACCGACCGGTACAAGACCTCCGGGAAGTAAATAAGAGGGTCGCGGACATACATCCAACTGTTCCCAACCCATATACTCTCTTGAGCTCCTTGGCGCCCTCCAGGGTCTGGTATACTGTACTAGATTTAAAGGACGCCTTCTTCAGTCTGCCGCTGGCACCCCAGAGCCAACCCTTGTTCGCCTTCGAGTGGCATGATCTGGAGGAGGGCTACAGTGGGCAACTCACCTGGACACGGCTGCCTCAGAGATTCAAAAATTCACCCACCATCTTCGACGAGGCACTACACGAGGACCTGGGTGAGTACAGAAGGGAGCACCCTGGCCTCTCTCTCCTGCAGTAGGTAGATGACATCCTGATTGCTGCCGACACGGCCAAAGACTGTGAGCGAGGGACCCAGGACCTGCTGGCTACCCTGGGGGCCTTAGGGTACCGGGCATCCCCGAAGAAGTCTCAGATATGCAGGGAGAGGGTAAGTTACCTGGGATACATCCTGGAGGGCGGACAGCGGCGGTTATCAGATGCCAGAAAAGAAACTGTCCTAAAGATCCCTACTCCCACCTCCCGAAGAGAAGTGAGGGAATTCCTAGGATCAGCCGGCTACTGCCGCCTCTGGGTTCCAGGTTTTGCTGAGATCGCCAGGCCCCTATATGAAGCTACCAAAGAGGGGGAAACATTTAAATGGGCTGAAAAAGAAGAAACTGCCTTTAATCAGTTAAAAAAGGCCCTCCTAAGTGCCCCAGCCCTGGGCCTACCAGACATTACGAAACCCTTCCACCTCTTTGTAGACGAACATAAGGGAATAGCAAAAGGGGTTCTAACTCAAGCCTTAGGCCCCTGGAACCGCCCAGTGGCTTACCTGTCTAAGAAACTAGACCCAGTGGCTGCCCGCTGGCCGCCATGCCTGAGAATTATTGCGGCGACAGCACTCCTAGTCAAGGACGCAGACAAACTGACCCTAGGACAGGAGATCTGGATCATGACCCCACACGCCATTGAAGGGGTCCTGAAACAGCCTCCTGATAGATGGATGAGCAACACAGGTATGACTCATTACCAGAGCCTCCTACTCAACCCTCCACGAGTGAGGTTCCGCCCCAGTGCGGCCCTCAATTCTGCAACCCTGCTGCCCGACCCTGACCTAGGTGCTCCACTACATGACTGTGCGGGAATCCTGGAACAAGTACATGGATTCTGGACGGACCTGACCAACCAGCCCCTCCCCGATGCCAAGGCTACTTGGTTCACTGATGGCAGCAGCTTTGTGCGAGACAGACACAGGTATGCGGGTGCAGCAGTGGTCACCGAAACGGACACCGTATGGGTGGAGGCTCTACCCTCCGGAACGTCAGCCCAGCGAGCAGAGCTCATCGCCCTTACCAAGGCGCTAATGTTGGGGACTAGAAAACGGCTTAACAACTACTGGACCCGGGAGACCCAGTTTTACCAGACCAGCCCAAATACTCCCAGGAGGAGTTATAGCAGATCAAGAAACCCCCCATGGCCCAGGAGATAAAGGGATGGTGGTATACACCTAACAAGGAGCTCGTGCTGTCAGACCGGCTCGGAGTCTCAATATTCGAGCACATGCATCGGTCTACTCACATGGGGGCCCAAAAATTAAAAGACTTAATCCTACATGCCGGAATCAAGATTCACCAACAGGACACCAAAATAGAGCAAGTTGTATCTGCCTGCAAGACCTGCCAACTCACCAACGCGAGAGCCACATCAAATAAAAAAGGAACCAGGCTCAGAGACACCAGACCGGGGGCCCAATGGGAAGTCGACTTCACTGAAGTCAAACCAGGAAAGTATGGTTATAAATATCTTTTAGTATTTACAGACACCTTCTCTGGCTGGGTGGAGGCATACCCAACCAAGCATGAAACGGCTCAGACGGTGGCTAAAAAGCTACTAGAAGACACCTTACCCAGGTATGGTTTTCCTGCCATGATAGGATCAGACAATGGACCAGCTTTTATCTCGCAGGTAATGCGGGCAGTAGCCAAGGCGGTGGGGGCAAACTGGAAATTACATTGTGCTTATAAGCCCCAGAGCTCAGGACAGGTAGAAAGAATGAATAGAACCCTAAAAGAGACCCTTACCAAATTAACCATGGAGACTGGCAGGGACTGGGTGACTCTCCTACCGTATGCCCTTTACCGGGTTAGGAACACTCCTTACACCTTGGGTTTTACTCCCTATGAGATCATGTTTGGCAGGCCACCCCGTTATTCCCAACCTTCGAGCTGAACTTCTTGCTGAGTTTAAAGATCAAGAACTTTTTATTTCCTTGAGAGGGCTCCAGAGGGCACATGATGACATTTGGCCACACCTCCGTGACATCTACGAGGCCGGCCCGACCCCGACACCTCAGTACAGGCCGGGAGACTGGGTCTACGTCAAGAGGCACCGCTGAGAGACCCTTGAACCGCGCTGGAAGGGACCCTACATCGTGGTGCTGACAACCCCCACCGCTCTCAAAGTAGACGGCATCGCAACCTGGGTCCATCACACCCATGCTCAATCCAGAAGGACTTCATCACGCGATGGGCCATCAATCGGGACCAACACAACCCTCTCAAGCTCAAGCTACAGCACATTTGACCCACCTAATATTGGTAACTCTGTTAGCTCTGCTTGTCACTGCTCATGCTGCCGGGAGTCCCCATGCCCCCCAAAACATCACCTGGAAGATCATAGACACTAGCTCGGGGACAATACTTAATCAGACCTTCCAGAGCCACCTCAGGGACACATGGTTCCCAGAATTTTGCATAGACCTCCAAACTCTGTTCCCCTTGTCACCATACGCCCCCGGATTCCATGCGCAGATGCAGCCGGTCCCATGATTGGGTCCGCAAGCTACATGACAAGGGGGGAATGAAAGAGCGGAACTACGCCAGCCGACTCCATCTTGTTCTGTGTCCTCCACCTTGAGTGACTATGTCCCCGACATGCCCCCTTTCTGGGAAAATCGCAGAAACCTCAGACCACGCCTCCTCCCCTTGAGTAACCTCCCGCTCACCCGTTCAAACTTCCCGATCAAAACACGCCCGGTGACCTGCGTAACAGGACTCCGACCCTTCCCCAGCCAATCGGCTGAGGCCATGACCCTTCCCCAGCCAATTGGCTGAGGCCACAGCCATTACCTCACCAACTGCCCCTAGACCCCTTTGTGCTTTTGAAACTCGCTCTCTCTCCCTGGCATCTCACCGCTGCATCGCTGCATCGGTGCAGGTAGGGAATTGAGCTTGAGCTAGCTCATCAGACTCGGCTCCCTGGTGGTCTTTGTGGATCACGAATTCTGGGCATAACACTAACAGGGCCAGTCTTACCTTGCAGGGCTGCTGTGCGGGCTAAAGGAAATCATAGCCACAGAGGAACTCATCAACCATGGGACACCTCATGACCTTGATTTTGCTATATTCCAGTGGTTCTTAACTGGCATGATTTTGCCCCCAGGGCACAATTGGTAGTGTCTGGAGACATTTTTGGTTGTCACAAGTAGGGAGGGGGTGGTACTGGCATCTAGTGGGCAGTGGTCAGGCCACTTACAATGCACAGAACAGCCCCTCACCCTCCCCAATAAAGGATTATCCAGCCCAAAATATCAATAGTTTCCAGGTTGAGAAATCCTGCTATATCCTACCACCCAAGAGAAAATTTGAATTTACCATTTACAGTGACTCAGAGTTTATATTACAGCTCAAGTTTGTAATACTGGGGCTTTTCTTTCTGGGTCATGACTTTGTCATCTTGAAGAAAACCCAAATATGCCTCTTGTGTTAATGTCATGAGTCCATACCTCCTTGCCCCGGATACACACACACTTTCACGTGTGACTTCCGGTCGTCTCATTTGACTACACGCGGTGTGCCTGTTCTGTCCCCATGTCAGCTCATGTGGGAAACTCACTCTCTGTCTCAGTATCCACTGCAGTGTGAGGGTGTGTGTATTCATGCCATACCCACTAGACAATTTGTGCATGCGTGCAGGACAGTATCGTGTGTGTGTGTGTGTGTGTGTGTGTGTGTGTCTTTCAGAGGGGATTGGGATAGAATAAGAGATCTATAAGGCAACAATATCCCAGTCCTTAGTTTTTCACCTGCCGTGCTAATGGGCCACATGTAACCATAAGTGTTGCAACAATGGGTGTCTGAAAAGTAGAGAGTGAGCGGATGCCATTCATTAGAGGGAGCTATGAGAGAATGGTATTTTAAAAATGGAATGTTCTCTGGGGCTCCTGGGTGGCTCAGTCAGTTAGGCATCTGACTTCAGCTCGGGTCATGATCTCGCAGTCTGTGAGTGTGAGCCCAGCATTGGGCTCTGTACTGACAGCTCAGAGCCTGGAGCCTGCTTCAGGTTCTGTGTCTCCCTCTCTCTCTGTCCCTCCCCCGCTCATGCTCTGTCTCTCACTCTGTCAAAAATAAATAAACATTAAAAAAATTTTTTTTAAATAAAAAAATAAAAATGGAGTGTTCTGGGGGTGCCTGGGTGGCTCAGTCGGTTAAGGGTCCGATTATTATTCTCATCTCAGGTCATCATCTTGCAGTGTGTGAGTTTGAGCCCCACGATGGGCTCTGCACTCTTGGTGTGGGAGTCTCTCTGCCTCTCCCCTCTCACTTGCATGCTCTCTCTCTCTGTCTCTCAAAATAAATAACTCAACTAAAAAAAATGGAATGTTCTGCAAAAAAAAAAAAAAAAAGTGCCAAGAAAAGTATCTTTCAAACTTTTTTTGACCATAACCTTTGGGGAAAAAAAAATCTGCTATCACTGCCCCGTATACCTCTCAATACATATAATTCAAACAAAAGTTGCACGAGAAAAATACCCCCTTATTACGTGGAAGGCTGTCAGGTATTTTCTTTTCTATTTCATTTGGCAAAAATGCTGCAAGTCCCCTGAAACTAACTTTGGGACTCACCAGTGGCTCTGACCTGCATTTGAAAACGGTGAGGGGGCGGCGCTAGACTGCGAGACCCGCCCACGGGAGGTGGGCGTGGGTAAGGAAGGTTGAGTGAGGCTGCCGAGTTGACAGAGGTGGCACCTGTAAGGCCCAGGTACCACATGATCCTTCACGGTGGTATCCCCAGTCCCTAGCAGAACAAGGAAAGGTTGTAATGCAGGAGGCCAAATCAGCAGTGAATACAAGGGCATCACCGGGGCGTCAAGGGATGGCTGAAGGTGGGGAGAGAGCGTGGGCACGTTGGGACAAACCTCAGAGGGAGCGTTTTTCTCTGAGTGGAAGCATATTGGTGGTAGAGAAGAATCACAGTCATCCTTCTGGGCCCATGAACTCATGGCTCGAAATGCAGCACGGCTGCGTCCATGAATTTGTTCTTTTGCAAAGCATGTATTCAGCGCCAACTAAGTGAATACAGCGGCCACACACTTCCGTGTCCCGTTGTGTTCTTCCTAAGAGCATCCAAGTGCATCTTAAACTTGATGCTAAGGGCTTGACAGCTACACCCGGGGCCCTGGTAACATGCTCTGCTTTCTCTCATACTTGACCATCTGCACTAACATGCAGGGAGCCAAATGCCAGACAGCAACAAAAAAAGGGTACAAATGTGAACTCGTTCTAGAGGACTTGAAAATGGTTCTTGATCCCATTATAACATAGATTTGAAGGCAAGGTTGTCTGCCTCAGATGGGCTTGAATACCCGAAAGAGCCCTGGGAATAAGCAAGCAGCCAATCTACAGCCTAATGACAGAGGACTCGGGTCATTGGACTCCAATTATTGCTTCAGGCATAATGTCCCTGCTTCAAGCCCTTTGGGAGAAGCCTGGGTTGGAAAAGATCACAGTTTATTTACCTCTTTCTGGCTCAATATCCATCTGTAGTTCTGAAAGAGCAAGAGGCAGCTAAAGATGCTGCTATCTCTGCCTCTTGGCAGAGTCTGGAGTCCGTTGGACCTATGTGCAAATTCCGGCTTGGTTGCTCACCAGCTTTCCCACCTAGATATCTAGATGTCAGTTTTCCATTTTTTTTTTTAAGGGGGGGGGGTGGGGTGTGGAGAGGGAGAGACAGAATCCCAAGCAGGCTCCACACTCAGCATGGAGCCAGACACGGGACTCGATCCCATGACTCTGGGATCATGACCTGAGCTGAAATCCAGGGCTGGACATTTAACTGACTGAGCCACCCAGGTGTGCCCCATTTTTAATAAAGCGTTCTTGTGAACATTAAAAAAAATTTTTAACATTTATTCATTTTTGAGAGACAAAGACAGAGTGCAAGCAGGGGTGGGGCAGAGAGAGAGGGAGACACAGAACCTGAAGCAGGCTCCAGGCTCTGAGCTGTCGGCAAAGAGCCAGATGCAGGGCTCGAACTCACGAACCACGAGATCATGACCTGAGCCGAAGTCAGACACTTAACTGACTGAGCCACCCAGGTGCCCCTGTTCTTGTGAACATTAAATAGAATTTTGAGCCTGAAACACATAGCCAAGTACGTGGCTCAAAGCCAATCCCTAAAAATCTTATTTCTTTTGCCATCTTTCCCTTTTTCCTGCCTCCCTATGGTCAGTGGCTGATTACTTTCAATTCTTCACCCTTTTCTGTGTACCATTTGCTACAGAACGTTGGTATTCCTTCCATGAGAGGCAAGAATATATTTTTCTGCCCCACTGATCGTGGGCCGGGTTACTTGATTTGGGCTTGGCCAGGTGAGTTGCTTCGGCCATTGGGATATTAGCAGATACAACATGAATGGAGGCTTGAAATGTGTTTTTATGGGTGAGCTTATGCACTTACTGTCCCAATTTTTACCATGAGAACAACATGCCCCACAGAGCTGCTGAACCAGGAAGAGTCCGGTGGCGAAGGAGCTTGGAGTCCAGTCCAGCTGAGCCCTGCCTAGATCAGCTCAACCCCAGCCGATCTGCAGACGCACCAGGGAGAAATAAATGTTGATGCTCGTGTGCCTTTGAGTTGACGTTGCATTGCCCTAGCAATAGTTAATGGACCTTACAGTTAATGGACCTTACAGTTTCCACACTCCATAGTAAATGCGTCATATATTAAATAGCCCAGACACCTAACTGTTCCGGGGCAGGATGATGTGAATCGTGGCACGTAGAAGGGACCAGAGCTTTTGTCTCCTGCTAAACCCAAAAAACATTTTGTGGTGTCACGTGCTGAAACTCCCCTCCATCTTTATTTGTGATTGGGGGTTTGATAGCAAAGCGAGACTCTTTGGAGGTGGCGCTATTTCCTGCCAGGTAATAATGCCAGAATTCTCGTCGCTTTGAGCAGGGTCAAACGATTGGTAATAGAAAAAGGTAAGCATGCTTTGTATGAAACAGGATCGTATTGATTTCAGAAGGACACGAAAATTCTTCTTGGGTGAGGTTGTTTGCTCTCAGGTGATCATAAGGTAGCTTGAGCTATCAGTGGTGCGGAAACTCAAAGGATTCCCTCCACAGAGCTCCAGGAGACTGCCTTCACAATGGCCCTGCTGATTCATCTGGGTGGGGGGGGGGGCCGGGGGGCGTTGTACCCAAGCAGATGGGGGGGGGGAGCTACAGAAGTGTCCTGAGATAGAGCAGGTGAGGTCATTTACACTCTGAGTATCAGTGACCTGGTGGAGTGATTTTCATGGGGTTTTGGAGCCGCGGGGGTTTGGAGCCAACGACCAAGAAAGAATTCCTGAAGACGTCTTTGGTGCAAAAGGTGATTTTATTAAAGCACGGACACAGGACCCATGGGCAGAAAGAGCTGCACTGGGGTTGTGAAGAGTGACTATTTAAGATGGAGTTGGGGAAGGTAAGGTCAAAGGGAGGTCTCCAGAGGGACTTTGATATGCTAAAGAGGACTCCTAAAATACCTGAGGCCTTGCTTTTGTCCCGCTAAGGTTGTTTTCCCTCTAGTAAGGCATTAACATTAGGATGGGAGGGGGGGTCCTAGAGAAAGGTTCTACTCTGTATTGGCCTCAAGTATTTGTCAATGGGTTGCAGGTTATAAAGAAGTGAATTTTACCTGCCATTTCCTTCTTGCCTTTGTTCCCCACATCAACTATGGGGGGGGGGAGGGCGGTGATATTAGGGGCTCCAGGAAACTCAGTCTGTAGGTTTCTGGAGATTAGGCTATAGTTAAGATTGCCTTTTTTTCTTGTAATTTACTAAGATATTTGCAAATTGATGGAGACTCCTGTCCTGCAGGACTGTGATCTCTATCATTTAACCATTGGTGTTCTGTCCTTTCCTTTGTCCTTGGGCAGTTGGGAGTGCCTGAGCAATATCACACATGTCCCACTTGGAGGAGGGGGGCGGGGTGATAGCTTGTGTTTTGGCCTCAGCTTGCTCATCAGTTTGACGGGAATCCCAGCCATGCTCCACCTGCCAACCCAGGTAGTAAGTACGTCCAGCACCATCGAGAGAGCCGGGAGAGCTTACTTTTTCTAATTCCCCCAGGAGCACAGCATAAACTGGCCACTGCTCTAGGCCGGAACCAAGCACCTGTGTCGGACATCCCTGCAGGCCAAACTCTGGGGTATTGTTCTTCACCACCGAGGGAACAAAGTTAGTTAAATAAAGCCATTTCTTCCGGCTCCTCTGCCGTAGGACACCTTCCTGAACTTTCAGTAAAGTGCCCTGCGGAGTTCAGAGTGGGCTCCTTCTGAGGAGGATGCGGGGTGGTCCTTCCAAAGAGGAAGCACCTGTTTCCTGGTCACCTGGCAGCGACCTGACCTTCCGCAGCTGAGTGCTAGAAGGAGCCAATTGCAGACCACAGACAATTCCTCTGGCGAGGAGGACCCTGAAGCGTTTTTCTCTGCTCACCAGGGGCACACTCCCCCCGCCCAACCCCATTAGGTAATGAGGGACATCCATGGTGGGACAGAAAGCAGGGAGTGTCCTGACACACCCTGGTTACAATTCTCTTCCATTTCAAAAGCAAAAGTCATTTTCAGCTTTTAATTTTGTGCCCAGGGCTCTGCGCTTCCTCATTTTCTCTTTCCTGTTTGTAAAACACTCAGGATAGATCCAAGTGTGGTGGGGTCTGATGCTTACGCAATCTGGAGGGACTGTTTTATGAAAAATAAAATGTAAAAGAACCTTACAGATGTAGGTATAAAAGTGAAACGTTATTGACTATGAGAATAGAAGGAGTTGGTATCAGTACCCGGTCCTGAAGTTTGAGCTTTCCTAGCTTCAGGAAGGGGACTTCTTCTTCTTCTTCTCCTTCTCCTTCTCCTTCTCCTTCTCCTTCTCCTTCTCCTTCTCCTTCTCCTTCTCCTTCTCCTTCTTCTTCTTCAAGATTTATTTTTGAGAGAGAGGGCACAAGCGGGGAAGAGGCAGAGAGAATGGGGACAGAAGATCTCAAGCAGGCTCTCTGCTAACAGCTCAGAGACCAATGCGGCTCGATCTCACAAGCCATGAGATTGAGAAGTAGGAAGTTCAATCACCCAGGTGCCCCTAGCTTTCGGGTACTTATGCCTCTGGCCACAGTTGGTTCAGTTGCATCCCCCTTTTGTCCAGAACAGGGAGAGGAGCCGGGAGCCAGAGACTCCTCAGAGGGGACGAGGGGAAAGCTCCTCCCTGGGCTTCCTGTGGGGAAGGCCCTTAGTTCACCCTTCACTGTTCACAGCCAGGCCAACATGGCCGCTGGCCACTTTCTGTGGGGTTGCCCTCACAGGAAACCAGCAAGGCCATGGCAGAGCTACTTGGGCGGATTCAACCCTCCTGACCACAGAAAGAGTTGGGTACTCCTGCTGAGGGTCTCTGCAGGCGTGTGTCAAGTGTTACCCTCAGCCCTTTGATCATCCCTCCAGGGGGAGCCTATGGGTAGAACAACAGGGAGGCTCTCTCATGTGCTGGAAAATCTACCACCACTTCCTGTTTTCTCAGGGAGCACACCCAACCCTCCCAAAGACCACGTGGTCTAAAGTAATGTCTTCCAAGTCTTCCTTTTCTTAAAATGTGAAGTTTATTTATTTATTTTGAGAGAACAAGTGAGAGCATGAGCGGGGGAGGGGCAGAGAGAGAGAGAGAGAGCGAGAGAATCTCGAGCAGGCTCTGCACTGTCAGCGCGGAGTCCAGTGAGGTGCTCGAACCCACAAACCATGCAATCATGACCTGGACTGAAACCACGAGTCGGATGCTTAAACAACTGAGCCCACAGGTGTCCCCAATTTACCATTTTTTTGAGGTAAGAAATGGTAATTAGGGCTTTTTGCCCTACAAATGCATCTAAGGGAGAATGAAAAATGAGGTAGGAGGGATAGAGTAGGTACTTTACTGGATAGTTTTTTAGGCCTTAGAAAGGACAAGAGAGAGAGGAACCAGACTAGGTGTGGAGATCTAGATCTCCAGAATTAATGCACGGCGCTTTTTTTTTTTTTTGCATTTATTTATTTATTAATTATTAATGAATTTTGGATCAATTGTTTTCTACTGCTTTCCTTTACTTCGCTCAAGGAAAGCCAGCTCGTCCCATTTAAGGTCCTGTGACCACCCCTTATTTATGACAGATAAGGTCATCCTGAGCAGTAGTCCTGTCAAGGAGGCATGAAATGAAGTTCTGCAAAGGGATTCGGGGCGCCGTTACCAGGAATAAATGGGGAAAGGGTGCGGGAGGCACACACACCAAATGCATGCTCTAGCGGCAGAAGCAGCTTCTTGTTCAATCATAGAATCACACTCATATGTGGAATTTAAGAAACAAAACAGGTGAACATAGGGGAAGGGAAGGAAAAAAGATAAAAACTGAGAGGGAGGCAAACCATAAGAGACTCTTGAATACAAAGAACAAACTGAGGGTTGGTGGAGGGGTGTTGGGTGGGGGGGATGGGCCAGATGGTTGATGGGCATTAAGAAAGGCACTTGGGATGAGCACTGGGTGTTCTATGTAAGTGTTGAATCGCTAAATTCTACTCCTAAAACCATTATTACACTATATGTTAACTAACTTGGATTTAAACTGAAAAGAAGGAGAGAAGAATGCAGCATTGCACATTTTTCTAAGGGTACCTGTTTATGCATATAATTGTTGTAAAACTATGTAACAGACCAAAGTCATAAGAGTGTGTGTATATGTGCTTGGGGAAAAGACAGCCATTTGCTATTAGCATTGAGACTTAGAGGGGTCTTTCGTTTAATCTGGCACTTGTGTGTAGCTTGTGTTACAAGGAATTTGAACTAATTTAAAGATTGAAGGGGGAAAAAAGGTCTAGGTCAACTTCATTTAATAAAGAATAAAACTCGGGGCACCTGGGTGACTCAGTTGGTTAAGCGTCTGACTTCGGCTCAGGTCATGATCTCACGGTCCATGAGTTCCAGCCCCACATCGGGTTCTGTGCTGACCGAGTCACAGGCTGGAGCTTGCTTTGGATTCTGTGTCTCAGTCTCTCTGCCCCTCCCGTGATCACACTCTGTCTCTCTTTCTCTCCCTCTCTAAAAAATAAATGTTAAAAAAAAAATTTTTAAATAAAAAGACTGGAAAAATGCAAATTAGCACAAATGTAGCTCAGATTTGTCATAGATTTAAAATGTACTATTTAGGTGCGCCTGCGTGGCTTAGTCGGTTGAGCATCCGACTTCAGCTCAGGTCATGATCTCACAATTTGTGGGTTCAAACCCGATGTCAGGCTCTGCGCTGACAGCTCAGAGCCTGGAGCCTGCTTCAGATTCTGTGTCTCCCTCTCTTTCTACCCCTTCCCAACTCACAATCTGTCTGTCTCCCCAAAATAAATAAACGTTAAAAAATTTTTTTAATGTACTATTTAACATACCCTCCATGTTTATTACTTCTCTTTTACTCATATACACAATCCTATATATAACCTTATGAAAACTTAGGAAGGATCATCATTCCCTAAAATAAAGCATTCAGTTGAGCCATATTGAATGTTGAACACATTCTGGTGGTAACTGTTGGATTCATAATTGTCATGGCCACTATGGGTCAGTTATCAATAAATGTCTTTAATTTCCATGGCAAAAAACCCCCCAAAAATCTGCCATCAGAAGGGGCTTTCACAGCTGGGTGACTTCACCACTAGATTTAATAATGGAGTTCAGGACGTGAGGCAATGGAGCACCAGCTGGTGTGACGGAAGGTGGGGCTTCAGGAAAGGTCTGGAACGTGGAAAGTGGTAACAGGAAAACCTGGGTGAAGGATCCAGGAGAAAGAAGAATCTGAGCCCTAGAGAGACAGAGAGAACATAGGAAGTTGGTGCCAAGTGAGATGGGAGGGCCAGGAAGAGGAGGATGGACCATGACCAGAAAATGTGTCACATCCACCAGCTTGTCTAGGGAGCACAAAATCTTTCAGTTTGAAGTTTCTTCTCTAAGTGCTATTCCTTCCTTTGTAGCCTTTTTCAAAACCGGATCTTGGTATCCCAGTCCAAATGGGGTCAGAGAATAAAGGAGGCAAGCTCCAAGGAGATAACGGTTTTATCTCTACTAGCGGAGTCAGAAGCTCTGAGGAACATGTATCTCTGCAAGGGATTCTGGGAGATCTGAAGTGTTGAATGGTCATAGGCAAAGTTGGCCAGAGACATAGTTGTGGGGAAGTCATAAAAGCCATGGGAGACTATCAAAGATTGGTTCTCAGAGCTGAGAGAACATGAATTAAAAAATAAATAAATAAAGAGCAGAGAGAAAATAAATCCCTTCTAAATTTTGAAAAGGTAAATAAATGTATGACATCATTCAGCCCTGTTAGGGAGGACTTCCTGTATGACGTCCCGATTAATTCTCAGGATCTATCCTCCAGGGTCTTGATAGTCATAGAATGAGAGTAGGTTGGCTGCTTTGCAGCCCACACCTGCTTTCTGGTATCCTAAATCGCTTGTATGTTTGAACTATGGAACTATGTCCTTTTTCTGACCAGATGCTTCAGGTTCAGAACACATGGAATGAACACATCCTAGGCTGGCGAAGCGGGTCAAGGACCATGGGCCCTGAACGGGAGGCTGCTGACACTTGTCAGGGAGGAAGAGGGTAACTGGTGATTGTCAGAGGCAGAGCGGAGGTGAGCGGTCCCCTCTTCCTCCCCATAGAGAGCAGGAAGAGCAGTGCTCTCTGGCTTCTTGCTTCTTCCCAGCCTCCTAGGCTTTCCTTCTCCCCAATATTTGGAACAGGTGCATTTCTGGGGCACCTGGGTGGCTCGGTCGGTTAAGCATCGACTCTTGGTTTCTGCTCAGGTCATGATCCCAGGGGTGTGGGATCCAGCCCTGTGTGGAGCTCTTCACCAAGCATGGAGCCTGCTTAAGATTCTCTCTAACCCCCAGTCTCTCGGGGGAAAAAAAGGTAAATAAATAACAGATATATTTCCTGCCCCAGTTCCCCACAAACCACTGGGCTTTGCCTGGAACCACTGTTCTTAGTCTCTGTCCATTCTGGGCTCATTCAGCTGTGCTGCCCTTAGCTTTATATCCCATTAGAAACCTGCAGTACTAATGGGAACAAGGCAATTTTTTTTTTTTTTGTTCTTTTAACTACAGAGAAGCAGAAAGTACCTATGTGTCCTTCACCAAGGAATATATTTTTAGATGGCTTCCAAATGCATCTTTTCTTTTTTTTTTTTCTTCCCAAACTCCTAGGTTTATTCTTGGAAGCAGCCCCCCGCTGCTGACTTTACTTCTCTTCTTGGCTGTGCCTAAGAGGATTGCTGGGCCAGAGTTCCTTGTTATCTGTTTTATGATGAGGAAGGACACACAGTTCTGCTTTGCAAAAGAACATTGAACTTGTCTGAAATGCCCTTGTTTCAACTCTTAGTCATTACAGGTGAGGGTTTGTTGACTGAATTTAAAGTTTTATTTGTATGTATTTATTTATTTTTAAAAGTGTATTTATTTTGAGAGAGAGAGAGAGAGCACATGCATGTGTGGCGGTAGGGGGGAGAGAGACAGAGAATCCTAAGCAGATTCCACGCTGTCAGCACAGAGCCCGATGCGGGGCTCGAACTCATGAACCGCGAGGTCATGACCTGAGCCAAAATCAAGCACTCACACAACTGAGCCACCCAGGCACCCAAGTTGATCAAGTTTGGACTCTCTATAAGTTTTCTGAATATGGATTTAAGGATCTTCAGCAAATGCACAAAACCCACAATGTGAGCTCATCACTCCCTGCTTAAACATCTTGGATGGTTCTCACACCAAAGCCCAGATTCTTTAGCCCTTCATGATTTAACTACAGCCACATTGTCAAGCTCCCACTTGTTGCATCATGACCATGCACACACTGTATGCCTTCCACCTGGCATCCTTCTGCCAACACTGGCTACCCGCTTCTGCACTCTCTCTACCCATACGAGGCCCTCAGCTGGGAGCTCACCTCTGCCCCATCCTGGGCTTCCAGGCACTGGCATCCCTCCCAAGTGAAGTTGGTGGCTCCCTTCTGTGCTGCCATGTTTGAGGTTATCCTTTACTGGACACCCAGCAAGGCACGTTCCATCTGTTGGCTCACATCTCCCTTTCTTGAGTGTGAGCTCCCCGAAGGAAGGCACCAAGTCCTCATTCTTAATTTAATTTTCTTTTTTTTTAAGTTTATTTATTGATTTTGAGAGAGAAAGAGTGTGAGGGAGGGGCAGAGGGAGAGAGAGAATCCCAGGCAGGCTCCATCCTGCCGGTGTAGAACCTGAGGCAGGGCTCGATGTCACAAACCGTGAGAATATGGCTTGAGCTGATAATCAAGAGTCGGATGAGTAAACGACTGAGCCACCCAGGTGGTCCCTTACTCTTAATTTTAAATCCTCATTACAAAGTCTGGCCAGATCAGGTGCCCAGCACGTATTTGATGAGTAAAATGAACAATTCTCCAACTCTTACCTTAGATAACAGAAAATTAGTGCTTTTTAAATGGACATACATCCCTGTGGCAGCTGGATGTTTGGGGAGGGACTCACCTATTGTCCTCCCCTTGCCTAGCTCTCTTCTGGCCAAAGAGGCCATATTTCTAGGGTGGTGGCTAATGCCTCTCCTGGTGATCTGTTTCCTTTTACTAGCTAAGGGGAACTACATGCCATTGTGTATTCTTTCTTTCTTCTTTCCCTCTTGGATGATGGGAAGTGGGCGCTAAGCCATTGCTTTCCGGTATAATTACTCTATAATTGTTCTATCCCTTCCCCTGTTGCCTCTTGTCCTTCTTGGCTCTTGTCCTCTGACCTTAGTTTTAGAGTTTGTATGGTTCTTTCAGAGCTGAGCTTTTCATTGAAAAGTCACATCCCTTTGGAAGCAGGTGGAGTATAAATAATAAATAAGAGAGGAACATATGATACGATGCTCTTCTGATGCTTCATAATGGCCTTGCCTGCTAATGCGGAAGGTTTGTCCCCCTGTTTGGGGGTGTGTGCCCCCCAAGGTACACACTCTGGATCCTTGGTCACCCTTGGTCACACAGGAAAAGAGGTCTATCACTGTTCGTATCGTGGCTAGCTGGACCTGAGGAGAGAGTCCCTTGGCTATATTACTCTGCAGAGCATCTCTCATAAATTTCAGAGGAAGGGTTCTATGCATGCCGTGAATTCATCTTTCCTGTGAACTGTCCACCTTGACTTGCCTGTCAGGTGCTTTGTAGGAGATTCTGAAAAGGTGGGGAGATTTGAAACTGTTATGGGCAGAGTGATCACTTTTTATAGCATCTCTGGACACACACACACACACACACACGCACACAGTTTATATACAGCTTCAAGGGGGTCAGGAACTCCAGTTTATTTTATTATTTTATTTTATTTTATTTTATTTTATTTTATTTTATTTTATTTATATGAAATTTATCGTCAAATTGGTTTCCATACAATACCCAGTGCTCATCCCAACAGGTACCCTCCTCAATGCCCATCACCCACTTTCCCTTCCCTCCCACCCCCATCAACCTTCAGTTTGTTCTCAGTATTTAAGAGTCTCTTATGGTTTGCCTCCTCCCATCTGTAACTTCTTCCCCCCCTTCCCCCCCAGTTTTCTGTTGAGTTTCTCAGGATCCACATAAGAGTGAAAACATATGGTATCTGTCTTTCTCTGCCTGACTTACTTCACTTAGCATAACACTCTCCAGTTCCATCCACATTGCTACAAATGGCCAGATTTCATTCTTTCTCATTGCCAAGTAGTATTCCATTGTATATATAAACCACATCTTCTTTATCCATTCGTCAGTTGATGGACATTTAGGGTCTTTCCATAATTTGGCTATTGTTGAAAGTGCTGCTATAAACATTGGGGTACAAGTGCCCCTAGGCATCAGCACTCCTGTATCCCTTGGGTAAATTCCTAGCAGTGCTATTGCTGGGTCATAGGGTAGATCTATTTTTAATTTTTGGAGGAACCTCCACACTGTTTTCCAGAGCGGCTGCACCAGTCTGCATTCCCACCAACAGTGCAAGAGGGTTCCCCTTTCTCCACATCCTCGCAAGTGTCTATAGTCTCCTGATTTGTTCATTTTAGCCACTCTGACTGGCCTGAGGTGGTATCTCAGTGTGGTTTGGATTTGTATTTCCCTCATGAAGGAACTCCAGTTTAAAAACCCATTCTCAGGACTCCTAATTTTGGCTCAGGTCATGATCTCACAGTTCATGACTTCAAGCCCTATATCAGGCTCCACGCTGATGGTGCAGAGCCTGCACGGGATTCTCTCTATGCCCCTTCCCCTCTCGTTCTGTCTCTTTCTCTCTCAAGAAACAAATTATATATATATATATATATATATATATATACACACACACACATATACACATATATACACACATATATATACACATATACATATACACATATCTATATACACATATATACACATATATATAGTTTGTTTCATATGTATATGTATATATATATATATGAATATATGTTTATATAATTTGATTTTGGCTCAGGTCATGATCTCACTGTCTGTGAGATCGAGCCCTGAATTGGGCTCTGTGCGGAGCATGGAGACTGCTTCAGAGTCTCTCTCTCTCTCTGCCCCTCACCGTCTCTCAAAACAGTAAAAATAAAAACCCATTCTCTACAGGATGGCATAAACAGGATGTTCCAGGTTGGGGATGACTACGTATTAATCGGGGCTACCTCATATGTGGGTGAATAAATATGTGAAAAATGCCAAGTTAATGTGAAAAACAGAGCAATGCAGTGGGTTTTCTGTTCCTGCTTTAAACTGTCATAACTAAAAAAAGCATAGTACTGACACAAATACATACGCTGATCCATGGAAGAGAATAAGGAGAGGGATCCAAGTCAATTCAGAAAGAACATTTGATAAAGGTGATGGTGTCACTCAGGGTCGCATCACAGGAGGGGAACCACCGTCAAGGACATGGAACAGCAGTTCTCAGTAGAGGTGACCTGGCCCCAAGGGACATTTCGCAACCTGTGGACACATGTTTTACAAGCACAACTAAGGGGCAGGTCCACTAGTATGTAATTGGTTGAGGTCCCAATGCTGCTAAACTTCCTACAATGCACAGGACAGCCTCCCATAACAGAATTACCCAACCCCGATGTTAACAGCAATGAGACCGAGAAACCCTGATACAAAGGATTGATTATAGAACCTCAAGCAACAATGGGAGCTGGGCCCTGAGTCACCAGAGGGCAGCCAGGAAGAAAAACGGATGTGGAGCTGGTGAGAAAAAGGACAAACTTGGGTAAACCAGGGAGGATAAGCTGGAATCCACGAGAAACAACTGGAACCTGTGAGTGTGTCTCGCCACCTTGATGTCGCAGGTGACCTGCTGGAGAAGCTGGTGCTCGGTGCCAATGACCTACGTGTGCATCCGGCCCAGGACTCAGAGAGGCCGCGGAAGCCCCAGTGCTGGTTGACGCCCCAAGCCAACCACATGCGAGAACACCTTGCCCTCTACGATGACCTTCAAAACCCAAGAGCCGCCGTGTTACCTCCACCTTGTAATTTTTTCTCATAGTCATCCCTAACCCAGAACCATATGGGAAGGAATTTGGGCAAGTTGAGTTCTAGCTTAGCTGAGTTGACAGAGTTCAAAGTCATCACGGTGATACCGTAACAGTGGAGAGGGCTGCCTCACTTAATACATAGGGTTATAACAAGTTGCACCTATTTGAAAGACAAGAAGCTTCAAGCCTTGCCTAGTGCGTGTATAAAATTAAATTAAGAAAATGGAGAAAATCCATGGAAAAAAGAGAAAACATCCTCTTTTTCGTTTTCTAAGCAAATGAAGAGTTGCTTAGCTTTACTCACATTCATGAACATGGACACGAAAAACAGACTTTTTGCCTACAAGATTAACGAAACGTAAAATGATGGAGGCCATCGGGGTGCCTGGGTTAAGACGGTTAAGCGCCCCACTCTTGATTTTGGCTCAGGTCATGATCTCACAGTTCGTGGAATTGATCCCTGAGTTGGACTCTGAGCTGACAGCACAGAGCCTACTTGGGATTCTCTCACTGCCTCTCTCTCTGCCCCTCCCCTGCTCACACTCACTCTCTCTCAAAATAAATAAATAAACTTGCAAAAAAAAAAGATGGAGTGCTTCCAAGGGTGGTTAGGGTAGGGGGAGAAGGGTAATCACATTCGTCGTCGGTTATTGTGGATGAAATATGCTCCTCCCCAAATTCTTATGTTACAACCTTACCGCTCTGTGAGGTGGTGTTAGGAGGTGGAACCTTTGGGGAGCACTTCGGGTTAGATGGGTCATGAGGGTGGAGCCTTCACCAGTGCAGTTAATGCCTTTATGAGAGCCACAAGAAACCCTGTATCCTTTCTCTGCTTTCCGCCATGTGAGATTTCAACAAGAAGTATCCTGTCACCCTGATCTTAGACTTCCGGTCTATAGAACTGTTGTTTATGAACCACCCAGTTTATGGTATTTTGGTCTGAGTGGACTAAGACATTGCTGTCACTATGGGGACACCAGGGTGACTTAGTTGGTCAAGTATCTGATTTTGTCTCAGGTCGTGCACGACCTCATGGTTCGTGAGTTCGAGCCCCGAGTTGGACTCTGTGCTGACAGCTCCGAGCCTGGAGCCTGCTTTGGATTCTGTGTCTCCCTCTCTCTGCCCCTCCCCACTCATGCTGTCTCTCTCTCTCAAAAATAAACATTAAAAATTTTATATATTAAAAAAAGACATTGGTATCACTATGAATCAAAGGAGCATTTTTGACTGATTTTCAGACACATGGGCATCGAAATACATGTACCTTTTTGTCATACTGATCCAACTTCTTGGAATGGAATGAATAAAAATAATGTCAGGTTTCTCTTTTTCTTTTTTAAAATTTTATTTGTTTTCAAATTAGCTAACTTACAGTGTAGTCTTGGCTTCAGTAGATTCCAGTGATCCATCACCTACGTATGATACCCAGTGCTCATCCCAACAAGTGCCCTCCTCAATGCCCACCACCCATGTTCCCCTCTCCCCCACCCCCCCATCCACCCTCAATTTGTTCTCTGTATTTAAGAGTCTCTTATGGTTTGCCTCCCTCTTTGTTTTTATCTTCTTTTTCCTACCCTTCCCCTATGATCATCTGCTGAGTTTCTCAAATTTCACATATGAGTGAAATCATATGATATCTGTCTTTCTCTCACTGACTTATTTCACTGAGCATAATAATGTCAGTTTTTAAAGCTATAGATTCAAGTTTATGAATCACATCCTTGCTAACACGGAGACAACAAAATACATCATGCTACGTATTTGGGATATTTGTACCATTATGGAGACCAATACCACTCTTCATTGGGTGTCTGGTTAGTGCAAATAATGTGGTTAGCAATATACGGTTAATGGAAATTAGAGAGGTTCCATATTGGAAAAAATCCTGCAAAAGAAAATGGGTGGGGGGGGCAAATGTTTAATAATGAACAGTGATTGCAGTGTGTGTGTGTGTGTGTGTGTGTGTGTACAAGAGGATCAAGCCACCCATGGTAAAAACAATAGTATGTGTAGATACTGATTGTGTAATGTGTACTTCCTTCAGAGATCTTACTATTTCAAGAAATGTGTCTATCCTAGATGTAAAGACTTGGGGTACCTACGCATTCTTACGGGAGCCATTTTCTATGGGATCTTTATTTATGTATGCTGGGCGTTTTTTCTCATGGAACCATCCCTCGATGCTACCCTATGTCCAAACACAAGCACCATCCTCCCTCTTACAGCTAATTCCTGCTCATCTTTCAGGCTTCGGGGCTACCTCCTTCAAGGTCTTCTTGGAGCCCCCTCTAGTCTCACAGTCTGGGGAGGGCGTCCCTCCTCTGGCTTCTCAATGGCCCACACGTGTCCAGTCGTAGCACATGCCCTACCTACCTCCACACTGATCTCGTGATTTGCTCACAACATGCAACCTGACGTGCAATCCATGTGTGCTGGCTAAATTAATTTCAGATTTCCTGATAGGTACTTTGGGAAAATATGTTGTGTGTATGTGAGTATGTGACCTTGAGGATAACACCACAATTCCTATGAGCCTAACATTAAAACAACCAGGGTGAGGAAAGTCTATATTATGACGGCTCTGTTCCTACCCACTGCCTTCAAGCGCCCCGCTCCTCACCCTGTCTGATGACAATGCATGCATTGAGATTTTTCCTCCTCACCTGGCTGGTGTTCTGATATTCTGAGGAAGATACATTTTAATTTTAACATTAAAGATAAAAAATATATTGGGCACCACTTGACTCCCATCAGCCACGTGGAATGTCATGTTTGTGTCAACATGTTCAGGGCCCAGAGACTGCTTATAGAGCTGTCACGCGGCCTAATGCTCTCACACGTGGCGTGGAGATGTCAGAGCCAGCTCAGTGAATTTGTATTTATAGCCGGAATGGACCTTCCGAAAAGCTGAGAAAACTCCTGCACTGCCTACGTGTGTGTGAATCCTCAGGGCCATGTGAACACCACAGGAAAGGGCCTCTGTCCTTTGCTCCCCCTGTGACCCTCTACGTGGCCAGGCAAGATGGCGAAATGGCCGCCATTTCTTGAGAGCCAGTGTGTACCAGCACTTTTCTTCAGTGATCTAATTTAATGATCTCCAAAAAAAACTTATCTTTTTTTTGGATGTTTATTTATTTATTTTGAGAGTGAGCGAGCAGGGGAGGGGAGGGAGAGAGGGAGAGAGAGAATCCCAAGCAGGCTCCGCACTGTTGGCACAGAGTCCAACGTGGGGCTCAAACCCACAAACCGTGAGATCATGACCTGAGCCAAAACCAAGAGTTGGATGCTTAACTGACTGAGCCACCCAGGCGCCCCAAAGCTTATCTTTTTTTTAAATGAGGAATTGGGAGCTCAGGAAGATTAAGAAAGAAAGATTTGGGTTTTCTCCCCAACCTCCCAGCTGAAAAGTGGTAATTCTTGAACCTCCAAATCAGACTGTGCTCCCTCCTTCTATCCTTAGATGGCACTTGAGAAATTCTCCAGAGGACAGGGCAATGCCTCATCTGCATGGAGCCTCACTGGAGCACAGGATGTCTTCCTGGCCTCCCCTGGTGTCAGCCACCCCAGCTATAGACTCCAAACCCTGAGCTCCAATCCCAAATCCGAAGGCTGAGCCTCAGAAAGGCTGGTCAATCTCTGCCAAGTATTTATTGATTGATTGATTATTTAAAACAATTTTTTATTGTTTGTTTATTTTTGAGAGAGAGTGCAAGTGGGGGAGGGACAGAGAGAGAGAGAGAGAGACACAGAATCTAGACACCGATGGAGCACAGAGCCTGACACGCTTCTCGAACTCACCAACCGCGAGATCATGACCTGAGCCAAAGTCGGATGCTTTAACGGACTGAGCCACCTAGGCGCCCCTTTGTCAAATATTTAAACAGAGAATTCATGTGCTTTGAAAGTTACCTTTCTGGAGTGGCTGCTTTAGACTCATGTGTAGATGGTCAGAGAGCAGCAGTCTCTGGGACTAGGCCAAGACAGGGCACTAGAGGCCAAGGGGCTCCAGAGAGAAACAGAGAGCACCCTGTTTCTTGACTTTCTAAGTTTTGGGTTCTAAGCCCTCATGAGGCCCAAAGAACTCTTACAGTCAACATTTGAGATAACCCCATATCCTGATAATGAACTCTGATTTTACTCAATTGAATCCTGACTATGTGTCATGTTATTTTGGTCCCCAAGTTGTACCCTATATCCAGAAGGTTCAGTGCCCCCTGGTTCACCACTGCTGGGTGCAAACTGCCATTAATCACCATGGCTTCCAGAAGATTGCCAAGGGTGATTTAGCTGAATGATGCAGCCTATAGTCCCACTTGTGGTAGACTCAGTACAGTGGCTCCTACAATGGCCTCTACTTCCTGTCTCACTTCCTCATGTGCTAGTATGTGCCTTTCCCCTCAGACTACACTCATCCCGGCCCTTAGGGGATATGGATGTTTTACTGTCGCCATATTCAGGGTAGCTTTTGGCTCTGAAGACTGAGCCTCGGCTTTCAAGGGTGCATCCTGGTGACTATCCAACTGTTAAGGCATGAGTGCTAACTACGGAGGACATCTTTCTCTTTAAGATTCTGGGGAAAGTCTTTGATCTAGGTTGGGTCACCTGTCCACCTCTTGTTTAGGGGAGAAGAAGCAACCTTCATTTATGGCCCCCATCAAGATCATGACGAAGGGACACCACTCTTCAAAAGGGAAATAGGGTGCTGTTATTAAAAAAAAAAAAAAAAAAAAGCAAGGAAACATGGCCTCCACATGTCCACTGGTACCTGAGACTTTGATGTGTACCTTTGGCTTGTGCTCACCTGTTTCCTTATTATACCGAGGCAAGTGGGAAGGGTTGCTTTCTTCTTTCTCCACTTATGCTGCAGCTGCTTTTAAAGTTGGATTTCCCACCTTCAAATGAGGTTCCCTGTATTCATAGAACTCCAACTCAACCTGCATTTAAAAAATAAATGTGTAGGCTGGCATTGTAGGGTCCCTTCAGGGCCTACCATGTCCTTTGGCATGAGCTGGATCCCATGAAGCCCTGAGGGTACCTACTGTGTGTGTCAACCTTCTTTTGTTGCTTTGGCATTTCTCTCTCTCTCTCTCTCTCTTTTTTTTTTTTTTTTAAGAAATATCTTGCCTGGATTTAAAAAACAAATTTTTTTTCAATGTTTATTTATTTTTGAGACAGAGGGAGACAGAACACAACGGGCAGAGAGAGAGGGAGACACAGAATCTGAAACAGACTCCAGGCTCTGAGTGGTCAGCACAGAGCCTGACGCGGGGCTGGAACTCACGGACCGTGAGATCATGACCCAAGCCAAAGTTGGACGCTTAACCGACTGAGCCACCCAGGCGCCCCTAGATTTTTTTTTAAGTCTATTTATTTATTTTTGAGTGAGAGAGAGTGGAGGAGGGGCAGAGAGACAGGGAGGGAGACAATCCCAAGCAGGCTCCACACTGTCAGTGTGGAGCCTGCCGTGGGGCTCAAAGCCACGAACTGTGAGATCATGACCTGAGCCGAAATCAAGAGGCAGACGCTTAACCGCCTGAGCTGCCCAGGTGTCCCTCATGGTTTTTTAAAATCTTCGTGAAAGGTCTTCAAGTTCTGGGTGTCCCTCTCTTCCTGGGCAACTGTCGCATCCCAAAAGGCAGCTATTAAATGTGTTTTGGTGACCCTAAAGGCTTGTAGGCTCAAAGATCCTGAATGAGAAACAATGGTATTGTCTTCAGCTTGAAGAGGTTTGCTCCCAGAATGTCATGGTCACCCAGACTCAGTGATGGTGACGAAAGGCAGATGTATGTGGTCTGCTGGTGCTGAGAGACAGTCCATCACCAGCGGTCTCCCTGGCTGTGCGCCTCTTCCAGACCCTCCCCAGGTCTTTGCACAGAGGTGGGGAAAGAGCCACGAGTGAGGACCTTCGCAGGAGGTCGCAGCCCCCTCCCCACCTTGCGCCCACAGACACATCCCAAGCCTCTTTAAGCCAGCATTATGATTTCCATCTCCAATTGTTGAATAAGTGCAACTTGAAGCTTAGATGCCTTATTTATTTGAAAATCAAATTTAACTCCTTCCCACACAGCCCAGATGTTCCCTCACTTTGCCTATTTTGATTTCCTCTTGATGGGAGTGATGACTGATGGAAATTAGGGCCCGTGGAGGTGTCCTTGCAAAACAGCCTCATGCTCCTTGAAGGATTCCTGACCTGCAGACTCCCCATCTCTTCGTCCACAGCTTCCCTGCCACCTCTAGACCCTGGTGATCTTGCGCCTGAACTTGGGAGATGTGTAAGCCTGCTAATTCAGGCATCCTCCAGCAGCCTGCATATGCCAGCACATCACAGAGACGGATGGAGAGCCAGAGTAAAAATAAACCTAAAATAAATGGTATTTGAAGACCTTGAAACAGATTAATTTAGATGTGGTTTGAAAAGGAGTGGGTTGGCTTTTTTTTTTTTTTTTTTTCTTTAATGTCTTAGCTGGGATTTGGGGATTTTTTTTTTTTTTTTAATGATAGAGCAAAAAGTTCAAATTCTATCCCTTTAATTTCTTACTCTAAATTGCTGCAGAGTGTAATGAAGGCTCAACTTGGCTCAAATATTTTTCCTTTGTGCAGATCGGGCACTCAATTAATGAGAGGACACTCCCGCTGCTGGGTACAAGAAAGATTGTTCTCTTCTAGCTCCCACTGCAGAGAGGGGGAGAGGCAGATATTAAACACCGTTCAAAAAAAAAATTAAATAAGTAAAGTGGAGTCCTGGTCCTTGAACTACCTCTAAGAGATATCATATTACATTTTTTTCAGGGTTTCCTAGGAAACCAGTTCAGTGTAAAAACGTATTCTTTGTCTTCTGCTCTTTGCAAAATTGTTTGAACCATCATATCTCATAAAAGGTTGCTTCACAGGCAATTTGAACAGCATTTAAAAAAAAAAAGCGCTTAATCTGCAGTTTGCTGCCCCAATGACGGTGCTACACCTTTATCGGGGGCTTGAATGCTTGATTGTATTTGCTGTAAACGGATAAGATTATGCCATTATTTCTGAAGTGTCTGTGAAATCAAATCTTGTTGTCTTTTTTGCCTTCAAATCATGAGTCTTTCCCCCCCCTCCAACACACCCAAGTTGCACTAAAATATCTCCTAAAATAGTTTTAGGAGGTTCTTATCAGCACTTACACAGCAGAGCATCAGCGAAGGGAGAAATAAACCTCTCTCTCTCTCTCTCTCTCCTCTCTCTGATATTCAGCACGCATAGGCTTGGTCTCCAGAGCTGATGTGCTTATGTGTCCCCAATGTCACCACCACCTCAGAGTCCCCTAATGCTTGCTCTGCCATCATGATTTATATTACGTTACATATATTACATTACATGCATAAATTTCTATCATTACATAGTCAGTTGTTATCGTTGTGCAAACGATGAAGATTCTTGAAGGTGCGGTGGAGTGGGGAATCTCATGAGGGTCAAGGATTTAGGGAATTGGAAAGTTTGATTGCTTTTAATACTTGAGATTTCAGCTCCTAACTTTATGTCCTATGTGAAAAACCCTCGGAAAACAGGACCAGCGTCGCCAAGTACTGACGTGGGCGTGCACGTATGGACGATCCGTGGGGTGGGCTGCATGTTGTCTGGGTTATTGGAAGTGTCCCTAAGGGATTAGTGTGATTCCCATCCCTGGTGTCATTAATCACCTAGCTCCCTACAGGGTTGGCTATCTCTTGGTTTCCAATAGGCTTTCTTTGTCATGTGAAAAGAAAAGAAAAGAAAAGAAAAGAAAAGAAAAGAAAAGAAAGCATTCCCTAGCTCACCTCCCTTAATAAGACACAGGATGACTAAAAGCACTGGCTATGGGTTCCACCCAAATGTACACCCTGGGTCTGCCAATTACTAGCTCAGTGAATGTGGGACAGTTCTTTAACCTCTCCATGCCTCAGATGCCTTACCTTTCCAAAAGAAGGAACAAAGGGTAGGATTCTCATAAGGATTGAGGGGGCTAATGCTGGGGAAACACATAACCCAGTACTTGGCATCCGGTGGTGAGCGTGGGATTCATGCTATGGCTATTATGACGGCCACGGCAATTCCTTAGCAATAATATCGTTTCTGTATGGATGTGAGTGGAGACTCACCCCTTACCATCTTATGTCTGATGATAACTTAGTTTAGCAAATGATTTGTGGTGCACCTACAACTTACCCAACTCAGTGTGGACTATGGACTTATAAAGGTAAAAATAAATAAATAAATCGGGGCACCTGGATGGCTCCGTCGGTTGAGCGTCTGACTTCGGCTCAGGTCATGATCTCATGGCTTGTGAGTTCAAGCCCCACTTCGGGCTCTGTGCTGACTGACGGCTCAGAGCTTGGAGCCTGCTTCGGATTCTGTGTCTCTCTCTCTCTCTGCCCCTCCCCCAATCACACTCTGTCTCCCTCTGTCTCTCAAAAATGAATAAACGTTAAAAAAAATTTTAAGGTAAAAACAAACAAACAAACAAATAAATAAAAATATAGTTCCTGCCCTTGATATGCTAACAGGTGAATGGAGAAGCATATCTTTCCAATACATGGTGCTACACATTCGAGATCTTTATGCTTTGGAGGGGAGGAGGGAAGGGGAGCCCAATACTGCCTGGGAGCTCAGGGTAAGCTTGGTAGAGACAGGTGGTGATGTAGCATGTGCAGTGGCTGATTAAAATTTATTTTTGTAAAATGTGTATGTGCACCTATGCACACATGCACACATATATTACATGTATGTACTATGCAATAAGATTTACGTGTTCTTCTGTGTACAGAATGTGGCAGATTGCTGACTTCCTGCAGTATGCATTCCCGCTCCATTTTTCATTTTTGTTTTTTTAAAAATTATTTTAGAGAGAGCATGCAAGTCAGGGAGGGTGGCAGAGGGAGAGGGAAAAACAATGTTAACCAGGCTCCATGCTCAGCACGGAGCCAGACACGGGGCTCAATCCCACCAAGTGTGAGATCATCACTTGAACTAACATCAAGAGTCGGACCCGCAACTGACTGAGCCACCCAGTCGCCCCTCCTTCCTATTTTTAAAGCACTATGTGTTCCCAAGTGTTAGCAGGTCACAAGGCACTAAAGTCTACACTCCCCAGCCTCCCTTGCTGCCTGATGTAGTCACAGCTGTGAGTGTACTTGTGTTCCTAGGATGTGAACTAAGGTATTCTGTGCCACTACGGAATAGCCCCTAAAAATGGCTGGGTATGCTCCACCCACTCTTTCCTTTGCCTTCCCTGTTGTTGGAGAAGTTGGCACGAAGAGAAATGTCTTGATCAGAAGATTAAAGCCACACGTGGAAGATTACAGAGCTGCCCCACCAGTGATGGATCCCGTGCTGTGGGGCTGTTGCTTAAGAGTGAAACAAATTTCTTTTTTTTTTTTTTTTTTAATTTTTTTTTTTTAACATTTATTTTTGAGACAGAGAGAGACACAGCATGAACAGGGGAGGGGCAGAGAGAGAGGGAGACACAGAATCGGAAGCAGGCTCCAGGCTCTGAGCCGTCAGCCCAGAGCCCGACGCGGGGCTCGAACTCACGGACCGCGAGATCGTGACCTGAGCTGAAGTCGGACGCTTTAACCGACTGAGCCACCCAGGTGCCCCAAGAGTGAAACAAATTTCTATCTTTTGTTCAGCTGCCTTGTTCTGGCAGTACTTTGTTGCAGAAGTTAAGTCTGTATGTGACAGAGTATGGTATCAGGCAGTGAATTAGGAACTGGGTTACCCACTTCTTGCCATCAAATCTGTTGCCAACGAGCAGTGTGTTTTTGAGCAATGTCTCAAAATGATTTATTCATCTCCAAAAAGAGGGGCTTTCAGCACCATGAGATAATGGCTATCACTTACATTTTTGGTATGATGCTTTACTCTTTTTTTTTTCTTAAAATCTTTTAACGTTTATTCTTGAAACAGAGACAGAGTGTGAGCAGGGGAGGAGCAGGGAGAGAGGGAGGCACAGAATCTGAAGCAGGCTCCAGGCTCCAAGCTGTCAGCACAGAGCCTGAGGTGGGGCTCGAACTTGGGAACCGTGAGACCATGACCTGAGCCGAAGTTGGACGCTTAACCGACTGAGCCACCGAGGTGCCCTGCTTTATTCTTACAACAAAGTAGTTTCTCTGTCTCTCTGTTTAAAGTTTATTTATTTATTTTGAGAAAGAGAGAGCTAGCACAAGCAGGGGAAGGGCAGAGAGAGAGAGAGAGAGAGAACACCAAATAGGATCCACGTGGTCAGAGCAGAGCCCCTCGCGGGGCTTGGACTCACAAACCCTGAGATCATGGCCTGAACTGAAATCAAGAGTCAGACACTTAACCAACAGAGCCACCCAGGCGCCCGTGTCACAAAGTAATTTTTCTCTTAAAAGAAATGTCTCAAGTCTCTGGCCAGGAGATGGGACAAGGCTTGGGGCTAAGCAAGCAGTTACTTCCATCCAGGTTAACCGCAGCTGAGATTCTGAGGTTGGAATGGCCCTGGGACCAGGCAGGGCAGCAATGTAGGTGTGTGCAGGGAAAAGGGCCGTGAGAATCGGCTCAAAGAGCAAGTCAGCAAGCAGATGGGCAATCCAAGGCCTCCAGGCATCCTGTACTGATGGCCAGGAGCCTCCTGGACAAAGGGGGTGAGGGACCTTATAGTTTTGTTCTTTGTAGTGCATTCTGGGTCCAGTCTGGGGTCCAGAGAGTCCTGCCCAGAGGCACCAGTTCAGGCTAAGCAGATAGGACTTCCCAGACAGCACAGGAGGCCCGACTGAGTGATGATAAGTTCTGTTCTCCCCAGACCAGCCATGGGGGAATGGCAGAGGACGGCCCTGAGGTGTTCAGAGCCCCCCAGGCCTCCGTGCAGGCATCCTGTGGCACAGATGGCTATACGTGTGACAAAGAGCCAGAACTCTATCCGGCCAAGCAGGGCTTTTGTTTAACCAGGTCTGGCTGGCTGCTTTTGTTGGCAGATAAGGAGTATTTAGGGGAGAGAGAAAAGAGACATTTTCATTATCAGCAGGATGGGGGACTCAGAGTCATTTATTTAATCTGAAGATTTCGAGGACTGGGATCTTGTGTGTGAATGCCAAGTTGGAGAAGAAGGACATGGTGGGATTTGGAGTTTTTCAGGCGCCGGTAAAACATTCACCTCAGTTGACTTTTACACACTCCTGTGGGGTAGGCAGCACAGCCATGATTTAAATCGATTTTGCAGCTGGAGAAGGTGAATTGTGGAGAGTTTGAAAGACTGCCCCGCAGTCACAGAGGCCAGCTCAGACTAGAAGCCAGGCCCACAGACTCACCACGGGTGTGCTTTCTAAGCGACTTTGTCTTGGGAGAAGCTGAAACTCCCAGTTGCCAGATTAGGGATGACTGTTCTAAGAGCCTCTGGGGACTGGCCTCTGTGGGGGCTGGTCTCGGGGCACCTCACCCTCACGACGCCACCACCACTGAGCCCTGGTCTGTCCCTGGCCCAGGCCTGTCTGCTGTTCTGGCCAAGTAATTAGAGAGGACCTTTTTGGGTCACTCTCTCCGGAGGACAGAAAGAGCCCTTTGGTTTCTGGATTAGAAAGCTCCCCAGATTGAATGACGAAGAGAAGTTTTTGATCTCGCTATTACAGTCACCTAATTAAAACGAAATGCAGATGGTCCAACACCTAGTAATTTTCACCTCACGTACTTTGGATCCAAATACAGCCCTTCCCTACTGACTTACACTGTTTAAATTACAAAGTCAGAAGGAAATATGACTGTTTACCTATTTCTATTCATACATATAAGTCTAACACGTTCTTTCTTCTCCCCAAGCAGGAAATGTGATCACAGATCTTCACCCTGGAAACAAAGAGGGATGAATCTTTGGTTCTTAAATAAAACACCGGTAAGAATTTAAATCAGCCAACACCTATGTCAAACTTCAGTAGACAATTCTGTTTCCTGTACACACACAAAATGTATCCTTTCCCAGGAATGGAGAAGGGAGGTCTTCAGAAGAACTTTAGCATTTGATGTTGTCCTGGAATGCATCCTTTGGAGTAGAAAACTTCCTTCACAAAGTCAATCGGTTATTGACGGGCACCCTTCAGATCAGGGAATATCAGTTGTTTCAAAGGTTGCTACCTTTACTGAGTACATAATTAGATGGATATCACTGTGTAACAACTGTAATTACATATATATCTTGTACCAGTGCTACCAAAGTTGGTGGCAACAGCCTTGGTCTTTACTAAAAAGCATTAAAAAAATTTTTTTTAATGTTTATTTATTTTTGAGAGAGAGACAGAGTGTGAGCAGGGGAGGGGCAGAGAGAGAGAGAGAGAGAATCTGAAGTAGGCTCCAGGCTCCGAGCCATCAGCACAGAGCCCGACGCGGGGCTCAGACTCACAGATCGTGAGATCATGACCTGAGCTGAAGAAACTTAACCGACTGAGCCATCCAGGTGCCCCAAAAGCATTTCTATGTATTGGGAAAAGGCTTTATGGGAACAGGGCTTCAACTGGCAAACAAACGAATACAAAGCAGAAAGAGAACAGTGCAGTTCTAAGAAGAATGGCCTTTTCCCCCTCCCTCTGAGTGAAATTGCCTAAGGCTATCCGTCATGGTGGCTAATGGAAGATGCCGGCTTCTTCTGAGGGCAGAAGAAGCTAGTTGCGTGTAGTACCTGGCTGGGCCACACTGTCCCCAGGGCAGGAGGGAGGCCAGGCGTCCCACTGCAGAGAGGTGGTCCTGCCTCTGCTGCATCCTGTGCATTCACACCAAGTAGCTTATTCATTCCAGGAGGGCTAGTCTGTGGCCAGAGCAACATGGAATATGGGCAGTGATATGGAGGAGGAAGATAGGTACTGAGGTAGAGGCCACTGCTACCTTCTGTCTCCTTCTGGGTGATTTTTTAAAATGTTTCATTTATTTATATTTTTGAGAGAGACAGAGAGAGAGCACAGGTGGGGGAGGGGCAGAGAGAGAGAATGAAATGCACGATATGAAGCAGGCTCCAGGCTTGGAGCTGTCAGCACAGAGCCCAACACAGGGCTCAAACTCATGAACTCTGAGATCGTGACCTGAGCCAAAGTTGGACGCTTAACTGACTGAGCCACGCAGGCACCTCTAGTTCTCAACCAAATGGTCCCATCGTTGACATCAGAGAGGAAGTCGCTTTGTTGACCTGGTACCCATAGTGCCGAAGTGGTCAATGGTGCCAACGTGAAGAGCAAGAGTGATATTTCTTACTCGTCAATTACTTTCTATGAAGCGAAGGGGGAGCAAATTCTTTACCCTGGTAGGTGTAGGGCCTTTCTTCTCTGTTACCAATTAACCCTGCGCTCTCTTAAGCTCCTCGAACTTCTCTTGTGATCCGTGTGGCTTGAGTAGGATGAAGAATCTGTAAAAGCTGGCCTTTCATCCCCTTTTTTTCCCACTGAGGGTCTCTGTCACTGCCCCGGAGGTGGCAGGGTGCGTCTCCAGAAGGGAGGTCACTGACTTTGGCTTCAGCTCTCTCTTTTCCTGCTTTGTTGACAGTTCGTAATAACACTGCTGGCATCAGGACTTTGCAGACGCAGGAAGGAAGAGATGTGTTCTTTAATGATGGAAAAATCTTAGAGCACAATGCCCTTAAAATAGAACGTGTATGCCTAGCCTTTATTTCGGAGGCTTTATTGTTGTAACCGTGTCTCCTGGGAAATGCTGTGGGTGGCTTTTCCCCTTTGGTGAAGCGGAGTGATTGTGTAACCTGAGGTGTCCCCAAGGGGGCCGAGAGGGTGATGTCAACACACAGGTTTATGAAACATGACTCCATTTTCATGTCTATCGGTGATCCAATAGATTCCTTCTCTCCAAATTCCCTTCCCTGTAAAATGAGGATGCCTCAGACATGATGCTGTTATGAGGATCAAAGAATACCATGGACAAGGTTAGGTCTCCAAACTGTAAAATGCCACCAATGTAAACTGTCATTGTTACTGACCATTTCTCTTGTTGAAATTCATGCTTGTGCCCTCTGTGTGCAAAATGTTCCGCATCCACACCAGAGAACTGATACTAAGTTTGTCAAGATCGGCTCCCTTCCTTACCAACCCTGTAAATGTGGTTGAAGGCAGTTGTCATGCTGAACAGGAGAAAACAGAGCTTTGGGCTCTCACACAGATTTTACATCATCCAGTGCATCCTAGGAAACCCCTGGGAATCCCGCCTGAACCTCTTTCTTGTTGGTCTCCTGGCGTTTGGTGTTGTGTCCAATGTCACCTTCATCTGTTTTTTTTTTTTTTTTGGCTGAAAATCATCAATGAAAAATGCTTCTCATTTCATGGTTACCTATTTTTCTCCTTCATTAGCATCCCCTTATTTGGACCATTATTGCAGCCCATTAACAGGACCAATGACTTGTTCTGGGGATGATCTTAATGATTCCTGACGGAGTCTACTATGTGAAAGTGATTAGAAGAATCAAAAAGTTGCTGGTCATGGGAGTCATTGTCCACAGGGCTGAAAGGGACCCATGTCCAGGCTCCTCTGCAAAGTCTTGGCTTCCATTCCTGAGACTACGGTTTATGACACTTCATTTAAAAAATTGTTTTAAAAAATGTTTATTTTTGAGAGATACAGAGACAGAATGCGAGCGGGAAAAGGGCAGAGAGAGAAGGAGACACAGAATCCAAAGCAGGCTGAGCTGTCAGCACAGAGCCTGACGCGGGGCTCGAACCCATGAACTGTAAGATCATGACCTGAGCCGAAGTCGGACGCCTAACCGACTGAGCCACCCAAGAACCCCTGTGACACTTCAATTTTAACTAGAAAGTGCTGAGGTGAAGCCCACATTGTACCAGGAAATGGGATGAAAGAAATTCCAACGGGTCCACCTTTAGCAAACACGGGTTCTGACCTCCGTGACATTTTTGGTATTAGACTCTGGAGAAAAAAGCCTCATGGTAGCATTTGTGGGCACGTGTGTGTGTGGATGTGTTTGCAGAGGAGGGATGGGGAACTCCCCACCACTCAGCTGCCTCTCTTGATTTGCTCAAATTTCATTTCCATTTGCTAGAGAGACATCTGCCCATTTTTCTGCCCAGCCACATTTAATGCACATCAGTGCAGCCTAGCCCTCTGTTGAGGTCAACCGCCCCCACCCCCAGGCGTCCCGGGGGGGTTAGAGCTAAAGATACACAATACTCTAAATGGAATATTGAAGATCCCCATCTGTCTGGCAGTCCCGATCAATAAATGTGAGCCCTTCCTTCCCAATTCTGTGCAAGAGACATGACACCACCTGGTTTTAAGACAAGCGTGAGATGTGGGTTTCTAAGGGTTACTGGGTGCATGCACCCAGCTGTCACACTGCTCAGCCAGGATGAGGATTATGGTCTTAATCGTGTTATTTTGTTACGAAGGCGTTCTTTTAAATTCCCCTCACCCCTTTGCCTCCAGCAAAAAAAATATACCAGTGCCTGAGAATGTAGGTGCCTTTTAGATCACTTTTCTTTGACTTGCTGAATGAATTTTTTGAAAGAGCTTTTGTTCAGGCTGTTCAAACCTAGGCGCTGTGGTTCTGGGGTACTTTGTGTGCCTTCTGCCAAATGATAAGACTGAACAACAAGACCTGTTTGTGTTTGCTTGACATGGCGCTTGAGGGAGGTAGGCAGGTCTAAGATGCCAGCTCTGGCCCCATAGAATGCCTGGCTTGTTGGCTGTGTCGGGACAGCCACTCCTTGGGGCCAGCAGTCTGAAAGCACCCTGTAGACACCACTAACCCTGCAGCAAGCAAGCGAGAGAGTAAACACGACAATTAAAAAGCTGGCTTATCAGAGGCACTCCTCGAGTCTGAGTGAGGACATCCCTGGGGCCCCGGCTAAAACACAGGCTGCACCTGTTCAGCCTGGGACTCCTCTTCACCAGACCAGAACAAAGCTGACTGGGGCAAAAGCCACCATAGCAGGTGTCAGGTTGCACTGAGGGGATTGTCAGCTTCAAACCAGTGTGACTCAAGCTCCAGCCTGCCCCCTCCACTCAGCCCAGTTGAAGGCATTTGGGATCCCCCACCAGGGAAGGGGGAGGTGTGTACAAAGGGCTTCCTGAGAGGAGGGAGACCAAGTGAGGGGGGTCATGTCTTCCTGGCTAATAATGTTCTAATGTTGTAAATGAATGGAGGTAAGAGACAATGAATTTGTTCTTGGAAGAGCTGCTGTATCGCCAGCTTTGGGGTCATGGGCAAATCCTTTCATTTGGTGGATCTCAGCTTCCCCATTTTTTTAAAAATGAAAGTCAGGAGCGCCTGGGTGGTTCAGTCGGTTAAGTGTCTCACTCTAGATTTCAGCTCAGGTCATGATCTCACAGGTTCGTGAAAGGGAGCCCCACAATGGGCTCTGTGCTGACAACTCAGAGCCTGCTTGGGGTTCTCTCTCTCTCTCTCTCTCTCTCTCTGCGCCTCACCTGCTTGTGCTCTCCCTGTTTCTCTGTCTCAAAATAAATTAATTTAAAAAATTAAAAATGAAACTCAGACTAGCTTTCAGTTCTACATTTAGTGACAGCCAGGCAGGGCAAACCTGTCGGTCACATAAGGAGGAGGAAGATCTTCAGTTTAGCAAAAGAAGGGACGGTTGCAGAGCAGATTCAATTCTCTTTTCTAAAGAATCTGAAGTCAGACATGGGAGATTTTGCTTGTGGCGCTCCCACCTACTTGGTATGCCGTTTGGCGCATTGCCCGGTGGTCCACAGACTTTCTGTGGACTGATCCATTTTCCACATTGCTGCCAGGTAGATTTCTAAAGCACAAACACATGTGTTTCCTGCTTCATCCACTCCAAAGATGCCCTGCGGCCCATCAGCTAAAAGCCTAACGCATGGTAACCTGGCCCCTCTTCCCTTTCGCAGCCTTGCTTCTAGCAGGTTCATCTCAACGACCCTGCTCAAGGCCCCTAAACCTTTTGTCTCCCAGTCACAGCACACTTGGCTACTTTGTACAAGTTATCCCTTTTGCCTGGTCTAGCTGTCCAGAGAACTCATTCTCTGAAGAACCAGCTCAAATGTAGCCCTTGTGCCCCAAACCTTTGGGCCACTTCCTCCTGGGCAATTACAAAGAGCCTGCCCATCTCTCCGTGTAAGTGATGAGGCAAGAACTACATTCTAGTCAACTTGTGTGCCTGACATGCTTGACCCTCTGGATGGGATTCAAGAAATGTAACTGGCGGGAGCACCTGGGTGGTTCATTTGGTTAAGCGACCGGCTCTTGGTTTTGGCTCAGGTCATGAACCCATGGTTCGTGGGTTCGAGCCCCGCGTCAGACTCTGGGCTGACAGTACAGAGCCTGCTCAGGATTCTCTCTGTCCCTCTCTCTCTGCCCCTCCCCTGCTTGAGCACATGCGCTCTCTCTCTCTCGCTCTCTCTCTCTCTCTCAAGATAAATAAATAAACTTAAAAAAAAAGGGAAATGTAACTGGAAATACCCTAAGGTGACTGGATGGTTATACGTGTGAACTGAAACCCACCCCGCAGCTTCCCACATGCAGACTGACCTAAAACACTGTTTCAGAAAGTCAAAAGTAAAATACTGTAGCTGCGGACTTATGTAAATAAGTGTTTTAAAAACACTCCAGAGGGGAAAACCTTATCTAGGCATTTCGCAATGCTTTTCTGCAAAATAAAAATCAAGGGCTGCGTCCTGATATACCTCCAACCGTGTCTTCTGGGTTCCAAGAGAGAGAAATGCTAACAAGGAGTAAAATCCCGGCACCCTTCATCTTATTAATATGTAAAAAGGCTGAAGTCACATCTGTGCAAGGATCTATTTTTAGTGGACCCTACATACTAAAATCCTAGCCTTGATCTCTTAAACTATCAAGCCTACCATAAATGTTTGATGATGAACAAGCCCATAAAAAGAAAATGCGTAAAATGAATAGAGGGAGTCAATGCGTGCTCTGCCTTTTAATTACCGGCGGTTTCTGCTACAACTCTGCTCCAGGCTGGGTGCAGGCAGAGAAAACACATCAATAATTTGGGTGGTGGTGGGTGATGGGGGAAGGGTGTGAGTACTGTAAACAAATGGGTCTAACCACATCGTTATGGATGCTCTGGAAACCCGACAGAGATGGGAAGAAGAGTAAAGTCCAACCCCAGAAGGGTGGGGTTCCAAAGGGGAAAATTAAGAGATAAATAAAAGCATTCAGGACACAAATGATAATGTAGAACAGTCTTGTTTTATTACTTTTAAGTCATAAAGAGCCTTTTCCTTGTTTTTTTTTTTTTGTTTTGTCTTTTTTTTTTCCTTTTTTTTCTTTTCTTTTTTTTTTCTTCCCATTTTACAACATACATTAAGTCATGAATCAGATGTTAGGGGATGTGGAGATGGAAGGAAAATTGGTGACGTCACAATATTTTTACAACTTTACAACAAATATAAATCTGAGTTTGTTGCATCTACCAGTGTCTAGCAAGGGTGGAAAGCAAAGGCACACTCAGGTTTATGGACCCTCCCCCCACGCGCAGTGGGGAAAAAAAAAGGGGAAGGAAATGCTTAAATGCAAAAGACCAGCTCAATACAAGTGGGCATTTCAGGGAGAACACAGCAAGTGAGGAGTTGTGGGGATGTGGGATGGAAGTTTTGACACAGGTCTCCGTAACACGGCTGAAGCAATGATGCCCACGCATGGGGGACAAGACAGTGGGTGCTGCGTGGCCAATGCTCTTGGGAGTCAAGTGTGGGGGAGAAGGTAGCAGGGGGGTGTATACCCATCACTTTCCTAAGTAAGTTCTGCATTTCCAAAGAAAAGTCAAGGTAAAAAACAATTATCCCAGTTTCTAGAAAAGACTTCATGGTTTCAGGGCACGGAATTCTCAGGAGGTGAACATTGATTCCGCTCACAAAACAAAATAAAAACAGGACAACACAAAACAGCAAAAACCTAGCCCGCACGGCAGCAAAGCTGCAAGGGATGTTTACAGGAAAGGAAGGCCATATGCACGTGTCCTCATTACACACCTAGGTCTCTGATTATGGAGGTACCACGTTTTCACCAGCCACCTCAAAATTGTCCAAAATAGTCTTTTTTTGAAAGTTTTTTTCTTTTAAAGACAAGACTAAACCCAGAAGATCAAACTGGAAATAAAAAGAAATAAAGAGGCCACCAAATATACTGTTTAACTGTTTAAGAACACAACAACCCAAAACAATGCTCACCGTTTACAGTATGTTGACAATTTTTTTGTTCATGATAGAGTAAACAAAAGTCCCCTCTGTGTGCTCCAGCTAATGAAAACCAGGGGGAAGCACACACCCTCCCACCCCGCCCCCGTACAAACAATAACAACACAAGGATGAAGAAAGTTTTTAAAAAATTAAAAATCTTCCACCCCAGTCAATGTTTTTGCAGCATCCGTTGTGATTGGCTTTGTACTTGGAGTTACTCATCCATCATAGCAGGGACCAGCCCACCTGCATCTATTTCCACGTCATTTCTTTGTGTGCAGCGCACGTGTGTGCTGAGCCCATGGCTTGGAGACACCTCCCAGGTGCCTGGCAACCGCACACAGCGTGTTCTCCAGCCAGAGGACACAGCAGAAATGAGGAGCTGGGACGTTAGACCCTTCTCTGCTGGCCAATGAGGATATCACGATGTTGAAATGATCTGAGAATATAAGGGAAGGAGGGAACGCTGGAGGGAGAAAGGGTATTGCCACCCACAACACTGGGGGCCATGCTTGGTAGCACAGCCAAGGGGTGGGTGGAGTTGGCACTAGAAGGAAGTGTGAATCGGAGGGCGTGGTGCCGCCCAGCTCTCCCAGGCTGCAGGATTATTACCATCACCACTACATTCTTCTTCCATCTGCTAGATGCTAATCTTCCAGAGGGCTGGAGTGGGGGTGGGGGGAGGGAGGGTCAAATAAATATCTGCATTTATTTCAAAAGGGGGGGGAAGTGGATCATAACGACAGTTTACAAGTGTACACAACTCAGGGTGTAAGGCACAAATTTACATGTGGAAAAGAGGCTATTCACAGATGTAACCCCACGAAAAACCCGTGTGAGCAAACCATTAATTTATGCAAGGTAGCAGCCAGCGTATTAATTAGTTCACACCTTTAGTGGATTTTGTTTGCGGTCTCACATGCAAGGTGAAATGAGATGGGTATCACAAGCTGGTGCCTTCACAGAAAGTAGGAACCACTGACAAAGCCATGTTGGCAGAAATGGGACGTGGATGTGTCATTCTAAAAGTTCCTCTCCCGGTTGCTTTCGAAGTTAGGATCTGGAAGGACTTTTAAGCTAATTAATTTTTTGCATGTTACAGGCCAGAGACCTGGCCAGCAAATTAACTGGTTGATTTGAATAAATATTCCCCTGTCAACTTTTTTCCTTTAGCTAGAGATCAGACAGTCCAAACACAAAGCTCAGAATTCCAGCTCCAACTTATTTACTCAGTGAATTTATTGTAAAAATAAACTCAATTATTCCAGTTAATGGATTTCACGTTAAATAGTTTAACTTTCAAGGGGCTTTCTGAAGAGCTGTTCATAGGATGGTATATGGAAGAGTCCTTTCCTTAAGGAAAAAAAAAAGGGTGAACAATAAATAAAGAGTTACTTGCGTTAACGGTCACGTTATTTCATTAAAAGAGAGGAGCAGAAATCTATGACATAGTTGCCCAACATGGCATTAATCTGCTAATAACAGAAAGCTGTAACACTGGTGGGCATTTCACAGTATCTGAGCATAGTAAACTTCTGCCATTGTTAAAGTCTGAGTTAGAATTATCAATGAATCCTTTATTTTTTTGTCTTTTGAATTTTCATGATTTTTAAAAATGTATTTGTGTTTTGCAGGTGGAACGCCAGCCCTGCTCGGCAGCGCCCCGTGCGGTCATGGACAAAGACGTTGCAGTCGTTCACCTGTGTGTGCGTGTGTGTGTGTGCGTGTGTGTGGGTGCGCGCGCGCGCGCGTTTGTGGGTGCGCGCGCACGTGGGTGTGAGAGCCTGTGCGCGTGCGCGGATGCGCACGCGCATGCGTGTGGGGGTGGGGGGTGGGTGGCTATGTGCTTTTGGCTCATGTTTGTGATGATAATTTAAGTCTTTCGTGAGTCCGACCTGTTGCACGGTGTTCCGGGAGAGTGAAGTCCGAGAATGGAGGTGAGTCCCGCGTCGCAAACCTTCACCAAACCACGTGGCCCAATTTCCCAGAGTCCCCCGGCATCCCCGAGGGGGACCCAGCGTCCTCTGCTCCGCCGCGGCCATCTTGGTCTGGTGGGTACTCAGGCAGTGGAGGGCCTCGCCGAGCTGAGCGCGCGCCTGGCCTTTCCCGCTGGTTCGACACCTGACCCCTCCCCCTGGGATTATGTACACGCGTCATTGGGCTTCATGGATGTGGAAAGGGGGGCAAAGGAGGGTTTGGGGGGTACGTCCGGCTTTAGCGAGGGTGTGCGCTTCAGCCCCGACCTCGTCAGCGAGTTGTAGGCGTTGAGGCTGGGCTGCCGCGAAACAGTCACGGCCTGGCCGGAGGGTGGCGCGCCGTGCACCTGGATCGAGTCCACCCGCTGCGGGGCGGGGGGCGGGTTGTCTCCCCGGCCAAAGCTCTGGTTTCTGGACAGGTGGGAGGAATTGGAGCAGTTAGTATTGTTTCTTTTGAGAGTGGTGGCCTGGTGGCTTCTCGTGAGCGAGTTCGTGGGGTAGCTCCTCTTATAGTCAAGGCCGTAGGAGGAGGAGTGGTGCATTTCCAGCCGCTTGCTCAGGCCGTTCTGAGACAGGGAGGCTCCCGGAGGGCCCAGGGAGGCCTCCCGCTGGGGGACTTTGGGGGGCAGGCTGTCCAGGTTCTCCACGAGGTTCACCCCGTGGTTGGGACTCTTGCTGCTGAGATGCTCCTTGATGGTCTTATACTCCAGGGTGGCCGCCTGGTCCTCCAGCGCCATCTGGGCCACCTCGCTCATTTTGGGCTGGTCCACGTACTCATGCGGATAGCCCTGCTGCGTGATGGGCAGGACCACCACGCTGGGGATGTGGCTGGGGGAGGCCCGGAGGGGCAGGTCCGTGGGGATCACGGGGGAGCCCATGGGGGGCATGTCCTTGGTGCACGCATTGATGAGGTTCTGGTTCCTCTCCCACTCGCGGCTGCCGCGGCTGGGCTTCCGCTTCTGCTGCAGTGTTGGGGTGGACTCCGGGGTGGGCAAGGCCGCCAGGTCTAAGTGGTGCTGATCAGCTTTGATGAGCATCTTGGCCGTGTTGCCGGGAGTGGCGAGCTTGCCGTTGTGCATGAGTGGTGTGAGGATGGCCTCCGGCTTCGGGTCTTTGGACTGGCTGTCCCCAAAGAGGCCGCTGAGCTTGGTGACGCTGCTCATGGAGCCCCGGCGCGAGTGGGTGAGCTCCTTCTCTTTCCGCTGCACGGCGGACACGTCTTTGCGCCTGTGGTCACAGACGCAATAGACGATGATGCCGGAGAAGACGGCCCCCATGACAAAAGCCAGGATGACCGCAATGGCCAAGAGGGTGACGGGCACGAGCTGGTCATGGCCTTTGAGGTAACTTTCCCGAATCACTCCTGCAATAGACATCGCATACAGTTTTAAGACATGAAAGCACACCGCGAGGCTTATTTTGGTTTGAAGTTCACCCCGTTAATTAATAACAGTAATAAGTGACAATAGCACCTCTGCACAACTTGTCTTGGGGCGCAGCTTGCCAAACGTTAACTAATTAACCCCCCCCCCCCCCCCCCCGTAGAGTATGCAAATAGACTTCCTTTGTTGCTTCTTTGTGTTCTGAAAAAGTGCTTTAACCTCTGTCAAGTATATGCTCTTTCTACTTTGTTTCAGCCCCTGGAATATGATGATTTTTCATTTCCAGAATTTGTTCCTCCTCCTTTCCCCCTTCATCTTTTTTCCATCTTACCCTCATAACATTGGGATAATGGAGATATTTTGAGTACGGGAGAGGAAGAGGCAACAATTGTATGCCCATTAAATGAACAAATGGCACAACCCTCTAGGCTTCCAGGGTCTTTTCTTATGACTTCTTTGTGGGGCCCGTGGCCTCTATCTGGAGAAAAGCTGTGTTTGCATTTCAGGCAACTGGAGGAAAGAGCACGTGTGTCATTTACAGTGAAAGAAAACAGTTAAAGCTCACATTACAAATGTTTATGCTGATTTTGTATCATCCTTCTCAAAAAAAAAAAAAACCCCACAAAAACCCATGTGCACTCAATTTCAGGTAAATATGCTGAATATGTGAATGAAGCTCTTCCTTCCTTAAACTGAAAGAATATTTAAGGGGAAGAAAAAGACCATTTGGGGCCCTGTAGTGGGTTTGAGAAGCGTCAGGTCTCATTATTACAGTTAGGGTTTGCTGCCACGGTGAGATTCTTCTGCAGAGCTAATCTCTTCAATTTAATAAAAATTATGTGACTACACCCGTCAATAATCTTACACTACATTAACCGAGATGCTGTATTTTTGAAGAAAGTTGCTTTCTCCCTGTTCCTGCTTAATCAGCCACCAAGCTGAGAGACTCTAATCAAATGGAAACACTGAAGCTCTTAGTTTTTAATACCAAGTGAGAATACACATCACAATTGTCAGATCTTAAGTGCTTGATGCGGTAGCTAAAAACAAAATCTCAAATACCTCAATTCCTGCCTCTGGAGAGTGAAAGAACATGAATACGTTAGAGATACTGCATGGGCTGAGGAAATATAAACATTGTTCCTATTATGGAAATGATAGTAAGACAGAAAATGTACCTTCTTTGGTCTCAGGAGAAACATTTTTCATCTACTAAATCAACTCTTTCTGGAATATGTTTAATGTATTTTACTGGCAGATATTGCTGGCACAGAATTAGAATGAAGCAAAATGAAACTCTTACCCCTTCCTAAACCCACAACCTGCAACCCTTCAACTTCTGCTGAGATACTTTGTAACCATCACAGCTGAGACCTTGAAGAAGTGCAGCTTTGTCATGGGATCTTTCTGCTAAAATATTTTGATTGGTGAAGCCGTGGTTTTAAAACTCAGAAGCCTTTGCCTGTGGAAAAGAACATTCTCTTTCTCTTTTCTTTCTAAACATTCCTCCTCCCCTCAGTTGTGACATCACAGTTGGTTGCTGTGGAAATGATTGTCCTGTGACAAAGGATTGTGACTTCAGGGGCGAATAAATAGAAGCAGCAGATACCTCTTGAGAAACAAAGATTCTGTGATTAAACAAATGCCCTTGGTAATGAAGGGCAGAGCAGGCACTTCACCCAGGGAAAAAGTCTGTAAGATGGCAAGATTCTGAATAATTTCCAAATGTGACACTTCTCAAATATTTCCAGATTTATCTTCGTGAACTTTTAAGGGGGTAGAAACAGAGAAGCAAAAAACAGCAGGGGATTCAGCTATAACTCACACCTTTTATATCGTGGAGCTTCCCAAACGGTGAGGTGCCTTGCATTTAAATCTGTTTTAATACCTAGTCACAGAGGAACTGTGCTAATGAAAATTTCTTCCTTAAATTTGCATTTCCTTGTTGTAATGCTGAAATAGCAACTGATTTTCTTTCGGTTTTGATTATGTTTGGTGTTCTATTGAACATCATTTTTAACCACCTACATACAATGGCACAAAAATGTACACCTGTGAATAAAATGGGTTTGATTTCCCTCATTGACTTGGTGATCTCAGTGAATTTTAACCACAGGGTAGACCTCGCCCATGGGGTGGGGGTGGGGGGAACTAGGTAAATTTTTCTTAGTGGGTATTTCATGGATCTCTTCTTGGCAACACTATTTATGGGGCTGTGTCTTCCCAATAAATGCATACTTATAATAGGTAGTTATCTACAGTTGACTTTGGTATTTTACAATTTAAATTGCCTCTCAGCTTGAGAGGAACTGGGAAAGAAGAATAAGGCTAAAGCAGTCCCATGTATTTTATTCATTATTTAATTGGGAAAAATGTAAAAGTTTCAAGGTTATCCAGGGCTGCTTTACTTTTAGTTCCCAAATATTCCTCTTTGATGTCTGAAGGTCCTTGACTGTCTTAATCTCATGGAAAGCACTTGCATTTTTACTGGGAAGAACATTTTTAAGGGAATAACATTTGAGTTCAAGTTTTTGGTTGTTAACAAATCAAGTAGGGTCTGACCTTTGAGAAAAATGGTGTCTCACCCCTCCCCCGTCCCCCCCCATCTCATTATGTTATGTAAATAGTGCCCTTAAAAAACTTGCATCCCTTCAGTTTTGAGATCACTACCATGAAGCAGGTGGCTTCCCTCATCTGCTTGTGTAAATTCAGAAATCCCATGTCCAAAGTTGGAAATAGATCAGAGATTAAGTTGAAAGAGCAGTCAAGAAGACAAGTTCTAAGTTATTCTTGGAAAATGCCTTCCAAACTTAAAGCTTTCTGCTTATATCGTGAAAAGGGCAAAGGGGCATTCATGGAAATGATTGCATCAACTTTGTGACATTGGTCACTGTCAAGAACTAAACACACTGGGTTTGTCAGAGGGGTGGGGGTGCAACCAGCACTAGTGGTCTCCGAAGGCCTGGGGTCTTAAGCTCCCACTTGCTGTTGTGTGACCTTTCTGGCAGGTGACTTATCGTCTCTGGGCCTCAGTTGTTTCATTTGCAACTCTTAAAGCCTTCCGGGGTTCTTGCAAGAATCTAATGAAGTGACGAATAAGAAAGAACTTAAATGCTGTAGTTTGCTGGACAAATCTGAAGGTCAAAAGAAGCCACAGAAGAGAAGTGGGTTAGTAGCTCACTGAGGGCATAAGAGTAATAGTCACAGCTGCTCCATTTCATTCCATTTGTTATGTATGGGTCTCCCTGGGGAGGAGGGCGGACCTGCCCTTCCCAGCTCCAGACCTTGTGCTGTCCAAATGCTGCCAAAGGGATGATGTGTTGAGGCAACGTAAGAGAGCACATACCTCTGTTTCAGGACTGCCTGTAGGTTCTGCATTGTGAAGTAAGTAAAACAACAAAAGCGGGAAATGTTGAACAAAACACGGTGATTATAGACTTCTGGTGGACTAATAATCTTGGATTCAGCTCCTTGAGGGCAGGGACTCTAGTTTATATGCATTTATAACCTTTACTATCACCAGGGATCTTAGTTGGGCACTTGATAAATGATTATTGAATAAATGGGTTTGCAGTACATTGTAGAGACCCTTTTAAGTGGGCCTCTAAAGTTGGTGGGTCATTTTTGGAGTGACCATAACCTGAAGTCACAGAACCAAATTAGATCTCCATCCATAGAACAGAATATAATAATACTAACATCCATTAGACAAAACAAATTTATAAAGGTGCTCCGTGTATGTTCAAAATGATAATGAGGAACTATTTGAAAAATCAAAAGAAATTCATTCTGGGATAATTCCAAAAGAGATGTTGAGGGTAAATGAGTTATTTGTAACAACTGGGTGCTCTGGTGGAATTAAATAATTGAATAATTCAAAAAAAATACAACTCTTTAAAGGGAGCTGGCTGAACATCATTGCTTCTGATGTTGCATGGAAATCCTGGGGAAGTGGAGGGGCCTTTGTAGGGTGGCATACTCCATCTCCAGGTATCTCGCTCCCCGCACCCCCCCCCCCCCCCCCCCAACTAGGAGGACCAATAAGAGTTGGCTTCTCTATCCTGGGGCATTGAAATGCCTTCCTCTACCAACTCCTGGGCCTTTTACTCTCACCAGTCGAAAATGGGGCATATAATGAAAACAGTATCTGAAACAGCCTTTGCATTGATTCATTAACCACCAACTATTTCTCACCAGTCATGAGGTGCTAAATGGTTATTCTTTCCACCTTCCTATTGCAGGAAGCAAGGCACACAATGGCTTAGAGATTTCTCTGAAATCATGTCTTAAATTGGCAGAACTGAGAAAGAATAGAATCTTCACTTTTTTCCCCCTGAGGTGAGAGAGTTTTTAGATGCTGGAGGGTTGCAGAGGGAGGTCTCAGAGGGACAATTTTAAGCTCTTTGGAGGCTGAAGCCATGAAAAGATTATGAACAACCCCACCCTCCAGGCCCTGCAAAATGTAATTAAAATAAGAACAGTTACAAACTTCAAGGAAGTCCAACACAATTCTAACTTTTCCCACGATGACCACATGAAGGCATATTGAAATTTCAAACACCAGATTGTTATATATAATAAGGTTTCCGGTAGCCCTTCTCTTGGGTTCTCTACAATTGCCTAGTCTGCCCTGGAAGCCCAGTGCCAGGCTCTGGGACAGCAGACCTCAGAAAAGATGCCCTCTTGGACTGTAATGTTCTTGGTGCCTTCAGCAGGCATCTACTGAGCACAGACCAAAGCACTGTGCCAGGTTGTGGAGAGACAAAGGTGAAGGAGGCACAAACTCTGCGATCCAGTTAAGGGAGAGGGCAGGTGCTCACATGTGAGCATCCAAAGTGTTTGGAAGCATCAAGAGATACACTGCTTCTGCTTCAGCCTAGGAAGTGGCGTTTAAGGCAGGCCTTAAGGATGTGGAGGATGGCAGCTGAAGCAGCAGTAAGAACCAATGCACAGAGGGAAGGAAGTGAAAGCTGTATTCATAATGGTCGATAGTTGAACTCCCATCTAGTCACTCATGCTATAGACACCAGCCACTTGGCTATCCTCTCACTTGCTTCTGGACTTTCACATAGTCTCTTCCCTCTGTCCTGAATATCCCTGCTCACCTCCCACTCCTCTGACCCTCTCCTTTAGGCCTCGGCTTAAAAGAGGAAGCCTTCTCCAACTTCTTCCAACTGGGTTAGCTCTTTCCTAAGTTCCCCAGAGACCTTAACTTCTCTCTCTTAACTCATCACTTTTACATTACTGTACGTTTGTTCTTCTCTAGGAGGGAGATATACCCCTAAATTCCCAGGCATAAAGGTGCTCGGTAAATATCTGTTAAATAGTGAATGAATGCATGAGTACTTGTAGAGGCAACAGAAGAGTGAGAGCTGATCACCATTTGGAAGCAGGCTGTGAAAAGCCTTGAATGACTGAAAAAGACATGGTGGACAAGCCAGTTTTGGAAGGAAAGTCTTGGTTAACTTACCTGCAATTCTAAGGGTTGTCTTGCCTGAGAAGGCTGACTTTCAGCTTACTCTGCTTGATGTTGACTCCATTATTCGAAAAAACTACTGGCTTCAGAGTCAACAGCTTTGCCTCAGAAGTACAGGTAGTCCGCCTGAGTTTACTATAACTTTTTAAAATTAAAACTTGTTCTCCACTATACTTATCCGCTGTATCCTACAGAAGCTAGGAGATGTCTGTTCTATCAAAGCATGCAACAAGACACACAAACGAAAAGTACACAAAATCACTGCACCTGTTAAGCTAAATACCAAGGAGGAGCCCTCCCCATCCCCACCAATTACCTTGCTAAGTATAGGAGCCCCTGGCAGCTAGGACCTTGAAATGGTTAAGTGTGCACTTTCCCCTCTCACCCCTGTTCACTGGACTGCCTGTTTCAGAGCTGCTGTGATATGATGGATGTGTCTGTCTCCATAGTGAAGTGATTAATAGGCATCTGTGTAAAGCAGACCCGATGACCACAAAGACAACAAAGCCTCTCTGTGTCCTTTAGAGACATATGCAAAGGCAAAAAGGAGAATGGACATTTCCTTTGCCGCGGAGCCAGAGAGAGTTTCGTGTTGGGTCTGAGAGCTAACAAAGATGGCAAAACACCAAGAAAAGCCCCCGGAGTAGGATCCCCTAAAAATAAACCCTTGATTTTCCTTTATAGGAAGACAAGCCTGCAATTTCCTTGAAATCCTCATAACAACTTGGGTGAATGGAATCTAACAACCCAATTTTTCTTGTTTGAAAATCTTATTGCAACAGAATGCCAGGCTGACAGTCCTACAAGGCACTATGAATGAATGAACCAATCATAGGCCAGGCATCATGGATGCTAACCACAGTGGACAGGCTGTAATCCCTGTTAAGGAGAGAAGAAAACAAATAGGGGAAAAACCCTCGCTGGAGACAATTTATCCTCAAAGCCATGCCCCACCCGATGGAGATGACCATACTGAAAACGCAGTGGGAACTCTCTGTGGTTATCTCGGCAGGAAGGAGCCTTCTTCTTGTCTTGGGGCATAACGTGATCCAGATGGCTTAAGAATAAACTGAACCGCCAGCAGCCTTGGAAATGGGCTCAGAGTTTATAACTCAAACTTTCCTTTTCCTTTTTATTTTCCTTTTTTTTTTTTTTTTTTTCCTGGCAGGCTGCAGATTAGGTACTAGGAGGCGCCATGGTCTTCAAGATGTATGAAGTTAATGACTGATCATGCCAAAGTAGAGGCAGCTTCCTGGCTGCTTAATATCTCAGTTCAGAAGCTGTTTTAAAACTCACATATTGAAATAGTGCTTACTGTGGTTGTCTATGGGTGAATCTACTTCCAGTTCTCTCACCTTTGAAATTGATGCATTTTTTAAATTGTTGTTGGGATGCCATCACAGGTAGAAAAGGGAGAACGAGCATGAAGTTCGTTCTATTTCACATTTTTTAGAGGAGAAATAGCTTCATTTTCCCTTGTGTCAGTGGGAATCCTGGCATCTCTGATCCTTCTCTGCTGTACCCTTTTAGACACGGCACCACCAATGGGAATGCTACCTCCGTAGCATGGATTGAAGTCTAGATTGGGAGTCATGATGAGATAACTTTTAAAAGCCATATCCTGAAATGTGGGTCAGTGTTTTCACGTGTTAGAACTATCACTGTCTTTGTAAAGGTGATGATCATTTCAGATGGGCAAAGTTTTAGCAAAATTTGCATGGTTTATTTTCCTTTTTTTTTTTTTTTAAAGGTTTTCTTTCTAATTAGACTGGAAACCGAGTGTCTAAGGAGTTTCTTCTGAAACCAGACAAAACATTTCTATTTTCCGACTTTCTAATCCCATCTTCTTCCTTTGCTCTCACAAGGCATCAAAACCACAAAATGGGGAAGTGGATCTCCCACTAAAATTTCACTAATACTGTTAAATTCAGGTGATTCTTTGGATTATTTTCAGCGCTTTGATTTTTTTTCTCCACAAAGCAAAGACGACACAAATAGGAGGAAACAAGGCTGTTTGAATACTAAAGCTACCAACTTAAACTTGCTGGAGATGTCATTCTTGGGATCTGGATTATGAATGAGGCTGGGTGTTACTGGTCAAGAACATGAACTGGTCAAGAACATGAACATAACGACCTGGGCTTAAGTCTTGGCTTTAGAACTAACGAGCTTTGTGATCTTGGACAAGTCACTTAGTCCCTCTGAGCATTAGTGGTGTTGGCTAGCAGATGGGTGTCATTGGAAGGATTTAATAGATTAAACGAATGAACGCATGTAAAGCACTTGGCATTGTGCAGGGCATTTGTTAATGGTCAATGTACTGTAATGGAAGTGTTTCTAGAATTTTGGACAGGTTACCTGCCTTGTACAGGGTCCAAGGTAGACTGTTTTAATGTGACACTTTGGTAGGGTTTGATTGTGTCAGCCAAGAGTAGAAAAGTCAAGATTTAAAAAAAAAAAACGGGACGCCTGGGTGGCTCAGTCGGTTAGGCGTCTGACTTCGGCTCAGGTCATGATCTCTCAGTTCATGGGTTCGAGCCCCACATCGGGCTCTGTGCTGACAGCTCAGAGCCTGGAGCCTGCTTCCAATTCTGTCTCCCTCTCTGCCCCTCCCTCACTCATGTTTTGTCTCTCTCTTTCAAACATAACATATACGTTAAAAAATTAAAAATAAAAAAATAAAACAAAATATTAGAGAAGGACCTTAAGTAGGATAACACATAACAACTTGGAAAGTGTCCCAAATCAGTGCTGCTCGATACCAGCATCACCTGGAACTTGTTAAACATACAAATCCCCGGGTCCTACCCAGACTTTCTGAATCAGAACCTCTGGCGTTGGGGCTCAGAAATTTGTGTTTTAACAAGGCCTCCAGATGATTCTTATTTTCACTACAACTTGAGCAACACTGCCCTGCGTGACACGAATGGTATGCCAGAAAACGAACGTTTAGTTTTAAAGTCCAGCCTCATGGACTACTGAGGCAATGCATTGCCAGACTTTCAACATGATTTCTAAAATAAATAAATAAATGCGGTGCTCCGTGGTCAAAGTATGAGGCTTTCGTGGGTCTCGGGTACGACCGTTCTTTACTGCGGTTACCGTATTCTGACAAAGAATACGAAGTTGATGTGATTTTGTTAGACAAACAAATCCCTCACACTTTCCCTTGGTACCTGACAGAAGCTTGACATATGGCCGAAAACACAGCAGCGCTGCTGTAAGAGAACCAGCCCAATTTGCTAGAGCCGAGAGCTGTTGGAAAAATGCCTGTGGTCTCTTTATCTGCCCCAGCATGAAGACACAGAGGGGAATTTCTGAGGCTCCCCGTCTTTGTCACAGGGGCCATCAGGTAGTGGTTGGTACTACAGAGCCCAGATATGTCCTAGATTGGGTAGGCCCAGTCAGAACTGAGTCGCAGGGCCAGAGGAGGCAGGTCCTCTGGGGAGCTCACCTCCGTTGGAGGCCTGCAGTCTTGGGTCAGGTCACCTTGCACCGACTCCGCTCAAACAATGCATCGCCACCAAGCAACCTTAGATAGTGGTGGTTCAGGGCGTCTTTCCTCCTACTTTTGCATGATCAGGCAAGAATAAGCAGCTCAGGAAAATTCTCTTATATTTCTGGATTGAAGGAGGGACTGGAGCTCATTCCCCAAACCAAGGTCCTGCTTTATAATATTAAAAATGCCTAACACAACAGTGTACTCAGCAGAGCTTAGTGCCTACAGATCTGCTGAGTTGAACTGAATCTGCAAATCCATAGAATTATATAAGACATTTTAAGTTACATTAAATTTCTGCTGTGTGCTTTTTAAATCATGCAGTGTAAGACCCATCAGCACTTAGGGTATATTTATTGCCTTAACAAATGTCAGATGATTGTGTCCAGTGTTATCTATTATTTATGAATAACAAGAGCCTGCAGGACTGGAAACGATAAGCTTTAATATGTCCAAAAGGTTAGGCATAATGCAGATTGCTGCCCTATAAATTTCTTGACACTATTTTCCCTCCTAATAAAGCACTGTCAATGGTGACTATACCAAACTTCCATTATTTCTATACAGTTCATGACTGCTTCTGCCTTCGGTGAAGAAATGTAATTGCAGAAACATATTTAAAAAGAATGCATCCTTTAAAAATTATGAAGTTTAACAAATAAGTGGAGTGGGGAATTCCTATTATCCCATTAAAAATGAATCTGTTCACAAAGACGGTTCCCAGGCCGTAGGCTTACAAGAGCTTAAGAAACATTAATTAAAGATGACAAACCTCTGCACTGCCCGTAATTAGCTTTCTGACACCGATTAAGATCCCGTCTGCTGTGCACTCGGTATGTTTGAGGATAGCCCACCTAATTTTCACTAGTGTACTGGAGGGCCTTTCTGTCATTCAAGGTGCTGGGAGACTTACGTGTGCTGCAGCTTGTGTGGCTCCGTGCAGGCCGGCAACGCAGCCCAAACGCTTTGCAGGCCTCTTGACCTGTCCCTCGCACTGCCTGTGTCTCCCTGGGCCCGGTGCGCAAATACAGCTTTTCCGGCGTCTTTCTCTTTATGGTAAGGACATGAGTTATGCATTCTGAGCAATGCTTGCAGCTTTTGGGGCCGTTCTCATGTCCAATGTCAAGAAAGAGAAGCTGTCTTCAGGAAATTTCCCACTTTCCACTCTTTTGCCCTTACTGGACCACTTTGTCTATGGAGCAGTGATGTTTGCAAAGTGAAACTTGGAACAAGCATTTTTTTTGGGGGGGGGGGGGTGGGTAGGTCTGTTTACTTTTAAACTCTGGGACATGAGCTATCAGTAAGTTTTGAGATAAAGCTAATATTATGTTTCCAATATTACACGTGATCCAAAATACAGATGGACTCTTTACCATTTTATTGTTAGGACAAAACAAATTTTAGATGAACACCATGCAGTTGAACCAGTTAAAGAGCAAATTTTTAACGACTCCAGATGTTCAGTTAATAAGATCATGCCTAACTTAGTCCCTGTAGTCCTTGAAAGTTCCATTAAGCTGTCAGAAAACTTTGCCATTGTGCGTGTTTTTGTGCAAAAGATAGGAGAGAATGGAAAAAGATTGAGGGGAAAGGGTGGGGGTAAAATGATTTCGTGTCAAGGGTGATGTGGCTTGAAAAGTGGCTACAGATTAAAGGTAAGAAGCACCTCTAGAACGTGAATTGGTTTTTTAAGTTTAAGTTGCTGATTTTAGAAGAAAAAATTTAAGTCTCCAGAATCATAATTTAAGCCCTTCATTTTTTTGAGACAATGGATGTTAGGTTAAAAAAAAAAAAAGTTTTAGTTGGGATCTCTAGAAAAGGAGAATTCAAATATTGGCGTGCAGATTCAGGCAGGCAGGGAGATGAAACACCTTTCTACATGGCTGACATTTAACTTTTTTTTTCTTCTTCTACCCTTTCCACAATAATCTCATCAAGACCTTAGATAAATTCAGCAAGTTGTCAGGAGGATACAGAATTAATTAGATCAAATCTCCGTCCCTGCCTACACTGCTGCAAGTACAATTCGAGCCTTCCACATGGGCTTCCCAGTCCTTGCCCTCCTCCCCAGCACATGCTACATGGAAACTTCCACATCACCTGTGGGGAAGCCCAGTGCCTGACCCTCTTACTATACTGCTTTCCTCAGTTATTCAAAGGAAAGCCAGAGACTACAAATTGATTCCTTTTCTGGTAAGTGATGGGGAAGTATTAAATATAGTGAAAATAAATGGTGGCTCCTGAATTATATTATCATTCTTTCTCAGGTTCCCCCCCCCCCCCCCCCCGCCCCCCACAGTTTCAAAGTCTGATCTGGGTGAAAACTCTGTGCCATGTGCAACCAAGTTTTTCATGAAAGAGGCAGAGAAGCCCAGATTTGGAGTTCAGCTTGCTGGGGGCTTTACCTAGGATAGAGCTCTTTGCTTGGCAAGGAACATCTACGAGGTAAATGCCAACGATGTGTAGAAATAGACATGTTAGATCCAAAACGAATGCAAAATTCCAATTCCCAAGCTTACTGTGTATGTGTAACTAATAACCTAATACTGTTGAGTGATCCCTTTATTATTTGTTTGTCGTCCTCTTGATCTCTACCTTTCCCTCCCTCCCACCCTCCTTTCATCCCTTTTCCCCACTCATCCATCTTCCTCTCCCAACATTACCTGTAGCTAGAGCCCAACCCCCTTAGCATGACTTTTAAGGCTCCAGACCACCATTTCAATGTCAAGTCCCATTCTGGACTCTGTAGACTCTCTCACTTTGGTCACAGCACATCATTTGTCTCTTTATCATTCATTACACTCTCTACTTGCCTAACTTCATGTTCTGGTCATGTCACTTACTGAACTTGAAATGTCCTTCTTCTCCCTTTTATCCTTTAATACTTTGCCAGGCCTTTCTCTAGCCCCGAACTTGGATCTGAGTTATATCTCTCTTAATCCACTCTCAGAGCTCTACTGGCCCCTCTTTCCTTTACCTCTCTTACTCTCAGACTTCACTTTTGCCCCATTGGCTAGCCAGGAGGTCACCTGCATGTGCCCCCCTGAAAAACTATAATCTCCTTGAGTTGAGGACATATGTCGAATTCAGATCAGTATCCAATGTAACACTCATTTTATAGATAGCACCATTAGCTGAATGTCTATTGAACGTATGAAGAAAGAAATTAAGGTTTTTGGTTTGCCTTTCTTTGAGACTGGAGCTGTTGTCACCATTATTAAACATATTTTCTGGTGCTTTCTGAATTCCAGTTAATTTCCTCTAACGCCATGGAAATGGAAAACAAAAGCAGCCATATAATTAAAAAAAAATACATATGGTTAACATCAACTGTTATAGTTGATAAAAACCTGAGGTTCAATAGAATTAGAAAGAATCAATAGTTTTGGGGCTCTTGGGTGGCTTAGTTGGTTAAGCATCTGACTTCGGTTCAGGTCATGATCTCACAGTTCATGAGTTTGAGCCCCGCATGGGGCTCTGTGCTGACAGCTCGGAGCCTGGAACCTGCTTTGGATTCTGTGTCTCCCTCTCTCTCTGCCCATCCCCCACTTGTACTGTATCAAAAATAAATAAACTTAAAAAAATTTTTTTAAATACAGAAAAGCATATAAATAATAATAATAAAATAATAGTTTTAACTATGCCCCTGTTTAGGAACAGTTTGTTTTCTGAGCCTTTCTCGGTTAAAAGTGGCATTTGAAAGCCTGTTTTCCAGTGATAATCTTTTAATTTTAAATCTATCACCTTTCAAACATGTATGTAACTTCTGGTGATAATTCTCTGAAATTATATGTAATAATATTTTCACAGAATGAAAATTTTAATTTCTCTTTTAAAGGTTATTCTAGGTTTTCTAAGAGTTAGAGGATAGTTGTAATCTAGAGATTAGATATATATTCACTGAAGTCAAATTATCAGCGGTCTCTTTGAATAGGATAGCCGGGTAGTATACAGAATATCTGGTTAAATTTCAACTTCAGCTAAACAATAACGTTTTAGTATAAGAATGTCTCATGCAATCCATGGGACATAATTACAGTAAAAATCATTGGCTTATCTGAAATTGAACTAGGAATTCTGTATTTTATCTAGTAACCCTACTCAGTCACCGCTAAATAATGTCCCACAAACATTCTTTAGACCCATCTCCACCTTGGAGATTACAATAGTTTAACAAAGAGTAATAAAAATGATACTAAACCTTTATGGGGTGGGTATAGTGCCATTTACAAATTGAAATATTAATAGACTGAATTTCAAGAATTGTATCTTGTTTTTTCATCACCAGCAGCAATAGCAACTCAGAAACGTGTTATGAACTTTGAAGGCTAGCTTTCCTGTAACATTCAAAAACAGACGTAAGTGAACTTGAATTCGGAATGGTTATTGGAACGACGGTGGGCAGTTCCCTGTCCGCGTCATGTCCCTGGGCTGTGAGCATGCCCATTCCCACCCGGTGCAGTCAGTCATGGAGTGTGGGGTGGGAGCTGGACCCTCTTGCCCCTGCCTGCTCTCTCGTAGGCTTCGCCATCAGACTGAGCCCTTTTCTCTGAATTCTCAGAGACTGCCCTCCCGTCACATTTAAAACTGACTGTGGTACTATAGGTTTTACTAATAAAAGCTATGCAAATTACCACAGCCTAGGTCTTTTTGAAATAAAGCTCAAGCTATTCAAAAAAGCCTGACTTGGGCAGCATTTCCTCAAACCTTAGAATATGAATCCTGTACCAAACATACTCACTCCCTGCCCCCCCATCCCCTGCACCCTTCCCGTCAAGTGGCAGGTTGAAGGGAAGGGCTAAAGAAAAGGGGCTGAGAAACCTTTATCAAGGGCTAAGTTCCTTGACATCAGCCAAGCTGTCTTCAGTTGTCTGATACTTTCTTCTAAAGCCTGCCGTGCACACTTTTGCCTTGCTCACACAGGCAGTGGTGGTCGGAGAGGCTTTCTGGATGCACTTTGGTGTGTGTGTGTGTGTGTGTGTGTGTGTGCGCGCGCGCGCACGCTTTGTCTGGCAGTCCACTGGTTCTTGGATGGGAACCGTGTCTATCTCTTGTGTAGCCTCTCACTCCTTACTGGCGTCCAACACTGTGCTATGGAGCCAGTAATAAATTTTGCTTGAGACGCCTCAGAAAACATTTTTGTTATGGTAATGTTACTGAGGAAATGGCAGAGAAAATCTGGCCCAAGTTGAGGAGTCAGGCAAAGAAGAGAAGCTTGTTTTTCTTCCTTTACTGTTGTCATCAGTGATACTTTTTCCCGTATGTAAGATCACCTACATAAGACTTGATAGGAGCCAAGAAATAACTTACCCCATTGAGAGAACTGGGGCCCTTGAAAATCCCCAATCCATTAGGTTTGAAGCATTGGAGGTTGTTAAAACGCAAGCGCACTCAAGGCCAGGCTCTGGTATCTACAATACTCACCCCAAACTGGATTTCTCAACTTGTTAATGAGGAAGGCCTACTTCTGAGGGGTTGAGAGTCAGAATAGGTAGGGTTTGAATGAGAGCACAGGGAAAAAAGGGTCAAGTGTAGGTTATTGCCAGGTCAGGGGAACACACTGTATCACGCACGGGTCCTTTCCAATTCAGAAAAGGAGACTGGCAGCAGAAATGCCGAAGCTCAGCTCTCCCTAGGCCACAACTTGGGGAATAACTCACTGCAAGCATCACTCGGGCGCTCACTGCTGGTCTAAAGTCTCACCAGACTCTTAACAAGGCTAGAGTAAGTGATTTCCTTTTAGTCTAAATCCATTTTGCTCTAAACAGCTACTTGACCAAACTTCTCATCCCCACTCAGAGAGCTCAGTAGTTGGAAGAGCACCGGATCGTATCACTGCAGCGCTCAGAGCCCAGCCATCGGCAGCGTGGTGGTTCTACATCTGGTCCGTCCAAAGGCAGAAGAGAGTTTAATCCTCACCAGGCTCCTATAATTGCCCCGGGCCAGAGTTACCCAGAGCTTAGTCAGGCAACTACAGTACCACAATTTCAGTGATTCCAGTGAGACTCACCGACCATACTCTTTGCTTAGTATTTTTATATCCCTACACTTCCTGCATTCGTGTTTACTTAGTATTTTATTTAAATTACCTTTAAAGTAGATTTCAGATAGAAACTTTGTATCATTATCACAAAAGCACGTCACTTTTCATAGATAGGAAGTAACCATAAAAAAGTAATTAAAAGCAAAACAGTGTTAATTCCAGCTAGCTTCAGCTGCCTGGCGAAGCCCCTAGCCGAAAGCCTGTTTTTTTCTTGTCAAAGCAGGAGAGTAGCACGTTAAGGGAGTTGTTAATGATAGAGCCTCAAACAGACTTCTTCCTCAACCTAACCCAGAAGACTGAAAGAGAAACAAAAAGGGTGTGATGTGACCTTCTTCCACAGGATTTAGTACTCTCAAATGCCAGGATCACCAGAGGCACCTAAATCATCGTCCTACTTGGGGGGGGCCCTACTGCTCTAGGTGACCCTGCGTTGGAGGAATTGTTGATAAACTCTGTGATTTTAGCAAATTCTATTCAGGGGGGCACCTGGGTGGCTCAGTCGGTTAGGCGTCCGACTTCAGCTCAGGTCACCGTCTTGCAGTTTGTGAGTTAGAGCCTCGTGTCAGGCTCTGTGCTAACAAACAGCTCAGAGCCAGGAGCCTGCTTTGGGTTCTGTGTCTCACCCCCCCCCCCCGCTCATGCTCTCTCTCTCTCTGTCTCTCAAAAATAAATAAATGTTAAAAAAAAATTTTTAAAAAGAAAAAAAAATTCTATTCAGGATTGTTAGGAAGGGCGGGCAATATACTCCTCATCATACTTTATGTATCTTACTGTAATATTATTTCCCCAAGTAAAATTGCTCACACAGATAGCTTGTACATTGATTAAAACATACTCAGCATCTACTGTATGTTTTAGTTTAAATTATTCATTTGATCTCGAATTTAAATTCTATTTCTACCTCTTTTTCTTGTCTGCAGTGAGTGTATCCTCTTGACTAAATGTAATTGGTGACATCTCACTTTAAAGGTATCCCTAAATATATAAGCATACGACAGTGCTGGCATTTCCACTCAAATGGGAACATCTCTGTATAGATTGACCATTTTATCTGTTTTCTGACAGCTCGCAAGAACTCTCGCAAGTCTGAAGTAGGGGATTTCCTTCTGTTCTGATTTATTCTTGGGACCTAACACCAGTGGTCAGCATTTACATATTATATTGACGCTACACAGCTTTCTTGGCAGATCGGTACATGGCTAATTCCCTCACGTATCTTCCAGTCTTCTTGGAAATAAGGTTTTATAGTATTATTACTATTGGTCAGAAACAAGAGGCACAAGAGTGGCTATTAATTTTCAGTATTGCCTAACCTAAAAAAGAAAGCTCTTATTTCTTTTGCTGTGGAAAGGGAGGTGGGGGGAGACAAGCCAGATCTAAAAATAAAGTGGATTTTCTTTCTTATTCATATGTAATTAGAGCCCCTTTGTAACTACTCATTACCACCTCAATGGTTATAAGATGAATAAATAATATATATTTTTAAATGTGGCAAAACCAAGAAAGAAGTAGCCAGGGCTGCATCCAATTTATCAACTTGGTGATTAAAGGGCTGGCTCTAGCGGCTCCAGACATCTAGGGACCCAGAGATAAAACAGTGCAGTTGGCTGTGTTTTTACTAATGAATCTAGGGCTTGAAAGATATCAGGCAATTTTAAAGAAAAGCAGTAAGGACAAGAGACATTAGACAAGGCCAGTAGGGTAATGAAGGGCAAGGCCAGTTACTGAGAGAGAAAATTACTTCATTTTCTGTGATAATGCTTCTCCGAGCCTCACAGGCCTCTTCTCACGCTTTGTTAGTATGCCTGTATGTGTACATACAGCCTCAGAATGCTACTTACAGTATAGAAGGAAAGAGCCTTGGAACATTCCACAGAAGGGCAGAGAGAGGGCTTGGGTCTATTATTTTGAAAGGGGGAGGCTGAGAACAATGGTAGCAGAAGGGGGTTAGATTGCAAGGTGAGGATTGGTGCTTTGACAGAATGTGAGGGACGCACAGGATTAAATCAGGACAAAAGACACAGCGAGGAAAAGAAAGAAAACAGCAAGCAAACATACTCTGGAAATGCAGCATCTTTTGGAGGATGAGGTGGGGCAGAGCCGGACCAGCCCAGTGGTGTTCACCATGTCTGCAGAGCAGAGCTGTGGGCTCCTTTGCTCACTGGCTTTATTCAGCCAGAATAAAAAAGGCATGGGACACTTGACTCCTTAGCTAGCTGGTGAGCGGGACACATTTTCTGCTTAGCGGGGAAATGTGTGATATTTTAGAAACAATTCCAGAGTATATTTAGCTCCTAAAGCTGGAGCACACAAATGTCACATTCCCATGAGACAATTGACCCAGTGAAAAGAGCACCTGCCAGAGGCCCTCGCAAAACCCAGGAAACCCTCGCATCCCAGGAGATGCTGCACACACGGATGTGACATCATTAAGGCACCCACATCAGGGAATGAGAAGAAGCGAGGAGATCACAGATTGGGCCAAGTTAAGGGACGTCATAATGAGTCAGAAAAGAAACTAGACTTTTCCAACAGAGGAACGCCATCACCAAGTCCAACCACACAGTGCTTGGCAAAACAGAACAGAAGTTTGAAATAAATCGTGAACATTAAAACAGAAAAACAATTCAGAGCAAAATGGAAATTAAAATCATAAAAATCATGGTAAAAGGAACATTAAGCTACATTAAAAAAATTTTTTTTTCTGCATAACAACCCGTTGTCATTGCCCCATCAAATACATAATCAACTGTCAAAAACCAAACTCGAATTTGACAGGGCAAGGCAAGGAGTTAATAGCACAAGAACAGTGATCATGTTAAACACCCATGCAATCACCTCTGCCACCATTGTCTGACAATTTGTAGACTGCTTCCAGCTTTGTCAATATTCATAATAAGACCCAAGAGAATGAACAATGCCGAATTTTAAAATGATCTGTCAAAGTGTTAATTGGACTCTTTGATAACCTCCATCCCTTGGGGGAGTTAACGATTGGAGAAGATTCATGCCACCCGTCTCAGTGAAGTGAAGAGGAAATGATTGTAACCAACAGCTAGATATTTGGCTGACATATTTAATGCTTTATTGGAAAGGCCGTTTGGTTTTTCAGAAAGTTGGCAGTGGGCAAACACGAAGCAATTTTACAGAGCCGTCTCTTCTTGAGAACTCGGCCAAGACTCCCACATCTGCGATCTGGAGCCACACATAACAAATAATGGCACATGCTAGGGCTCGTGGCCTGATGTGATAGTTCTGTGCCACCACTGAGGAGCCTGGCGCTTTCTAGGGAATGGTAAAGGGAGGGATGCCTCCAACTTCAAGAGGCTGCTGAGACAAAAGCTGCTGTTTTTAAGCTTTGGGGCAGGGAATATGAAAAGTTATAGAAGAATAATCAAAGTGATTATGGGAACGTGCTTGAGCACAAGTTAAAAGGGCTACAATCTTCACTTTTTAGCACGTAGAGCAGCAGAGCGTATGGCACTCTCACGACGTGAGTTGCAAAAAAGAGGGTGAAAATTGAGCATGTGAGTCTGCCTGGAAAACATCATCTAAAAGTCAAGATGGAAATACGTATAGAGAAAACCCTGAGGGAGGACATGACAGACGGTCTTCCAAAGGGTCACCATGGCTGGTCCGTCCTCGAGACTCAAACCCTTGCTTGGATGAAACCCTTGAAAACATATAGAAGTGAACAATTCTGAATGAGGGGAAACAGCTCGCAACATAACTGGGCTTTTCAGTCTCTGATTTACAAGACTGTTTTTTGGACAAGTAAAGGCCTCTTTGGTTGCAGCTGCAGCTAAAGTAGGATGTGTTACCAGAAGCAGCCACTGGCGAGAAAAGAAGAGGACATTTCCTGTCTCTAGTTGAGCAAAGAAAGCAGGGGAGAATTTAGGACAGTTCACAGTAGAGTCCCTTTCATTGAGTGCAGCTTCCTTTCCGTTTTAAATGCATAGCAATTCTGCTTGATTAAATAACATATTTTTGTCTTAGCTGTTGTCCTCAAAGGGCAATTACAGTACATTGCAGGACCGCGGCTCTATTCAAATTCAGCACCACGTGCGAGTGAGAGATGCCACCAGCCAGAAAAGGCTCTGCCCTGCTATTTCTCCACTCACCCATTAAAACGGGCCTTTACTATGATGACACGCACACGCCGGGGCCGGCCCTGCATTCCATCCAGTTAGGGAATGGGAGAAGAGGACCCAGCGTTGAGGCCTGAGCTCAGAGGAGCCGGGGTGGGGGGAGGATCTGCACTGGGCCAAGCTGCTCCCCTTTGGGATGGAGGAAGCTCAGAAGGATGTGTTATTTGTTTTGTGTGGTTTCTCCTCGCTGGGGGTATAATTTAGGATCGAGCCTGGTGCAGAGAGGTGTTTTTTGAGGAAGCTTGGGAGCATCGTGTGCTGGGGGTGCCTGAGATGCTGCTGTGGCTCAGCTGGAAGCAGTTACACAGCCCTCCTCACTTTTCCCTCCCTCTTCCCCCCCGAGGAAGAGGCATTTCCAAGGCCTTACCCTTCTGGTCTTGGTGATTACGGGAAGACACTGCCCCCAAAGAGTCTGTGCTGTCGGGTGAGTGCAGCAGGTCCTTCCAGTCCAGCTTTCCCGCCCTAGACTCATACCCCTCTTGAGCCGCTGCATCCGACGTGGTGGTGCTGGGCAAGAGGGAACTGGAGTGCCCTGTTTTCATCATAAATACAGTTAGGGAGAGCATCAGCGGAGACCCCCACATTCCCTCGGCACAGAGGCCAAGAGCGGGACACCCGAGCCGGCAGTAAGCCTGAAAGGAGACGGCCCGAGAAAGAACAGGCTTGAGGGGTTGGGGTTCAGCAGGAGACTCCCTGCCCTGGCCGTTAGACGATGAAGGGCCAGATCCTATCTGGGCTGCTCTCTGGGTGAGCCTGGGAGACTCCCTCAATCTCTCCGGGCCTTCGTTTTCCTTGTGCGCGAAATGGGCATGTTGCTTCCCTCTCCGCGTTGGGAGGATAGAAGCGACATGGTGGTGAAAGCACCCAGCAGTGTCCGACACACAGAACACGCTCAAGAAGTCCTAGTGTCCGGCTTGGGTCTTCCCTCAGCACTGGTCAAGGCGGGACGGGTCTGCTCTGGGGGGTCACCATGTGTGACTGGCGGGGCAGGTGCATGGTAGTGTTACAAACAGCGCCGCTGTCCTGAGCCTTTCTCACGGAGGGTGTGTCTGGTTTTCAGCTTCGACTCGGCCTCATAAACTTCCTATTTCTGAGAGAAGTGCCCGCCTGCCTTTCTAAAGAGAAGTGCCCGCCTGCCTCCACCACCGGTTCCCTGGGATGGCAGCGTCAGCCGCCCCTTGTTGCTCTGGCTGTGCCTTTTGTGTGTCATTCCAGCAAAGCCAGTTTCACGGTCTCATGACTCCTACCTCGTAAAGGTTGTTCTTGAGGCCACACTGACTGACGTGATTCAGATTAGAAAGGGAGAGCTTTTTGGGATCCAGAGTAGCCTACCACAGGAAAACATCAGAAAAAGAATGGCCAGGTTGGGAGTTAGGGCCGACACTCTGGATTTTTCCTGTGAACACATTCCTCTGCTTTCCTCCCATCATGCCACAAGGCTAAGTACAAGTGGCACCAGGTGCTCTGGTATAAACTGTCACGATGATTTCAAGAAGCCCCACTACCTGTTCTCTCTCGGAGAAAGAAAACTTTACCTCTCTGTGATTTCCGAGTAGAGTCTATGAAACTGTCTTACCTATAGCAGCCTCTCGAACAATGTTTAAAAAGATATCAAGGCAACTACTGCGAATTTGTAACCGGTGCCTCTGGTAGAAGGTAGGGTGGATTCACAAGTGGTTCCAGCCTTGGGCTGCGATCACCACGTATGTGTTCAATAAAATACTGGTGACCAGAAAGAAAGATTAGAATGAGCAATACTCTGCATTCTTCTGTTTTACAGTTAGCATGGGAAGTTGGATTCCCAGGAGACTTTAATACTGCACGCGACAGGCAACATTTTGTTCGAAAGATGGCGGGGAAGAAGCAGGGAAGCTAGGTGGCTCACCTAAGCTATATTGATTTCTCTGGAAGCACCACCCTTAAATGCCACCACAGAACTTGAGTAACATTTAAGAAACCGCTTTCTATGTAGAGTTTGTTTGGCTTCTGCACAGCCTCAGACATCAGCTTTGTTGCACAAAGTCTGGTTTATATCCAACTGTTAAGAACATGTTCATTTCAAACTCAGGAATGTCTGCACCTAGACTTTATTTTTTTATTTTTTTAATTTTTATTTCTTTACATTTCTGGGTTTTGCTTCTCATCTCAGTGCTGATAAGAGAACAGAGAGGTAGGGAAATTAACCTGGACTTGGAAATACAGAATTTCTTTTATTTCTTTTTCGCTTATACTGAGGTCTAAAATGTAGCCTCCGTTTTCTACTCTTGAATTCTGCACTGCTGTAACAAAATATATGGCCAGCCTAAGAGAGCATTCAGCACCCAGCATAAGCAAACAATGAGACATTGCTTTGTAGGGAGTTAGAAAGGCGGGAAGGAAAAAAAAAAAACCAAACAAACCCTTTTCTCCAAGTAGCAAGAATTTCTTTTACCTGAATTGATATGCATTTTGAGTACTTTCAATTTAACTGTGTTCAAGGGGCAATTTTATGGTAATGCCCTAAGTATGGTTTAGGGAGAACATTTCTTAATACGGTAATCTAGGGGAAATATATGCCTAAGGGACACATTCTCCGTCGAAAGATTTCCTGGACCATATGCTGCAAATACATGGAAAACTCATTGGTAATGGAAAGCTATGGCTATGAGAGGAAATTAATGTGGACCAGATGGTAGTTAGGTAGGAAAATGCTTTACACAAATGTGAGAAATCAGCTCCTTCCTATGGCTGAAGCGTTAGTCTAATACCCACCACATCCCCATTTTCTATATGTAAATCTAGAGAAACCATGCATCCGATGTACTCAAAATTAAAAAAAAAAAAGTCGAGCAGCATGAGGTTTGTATTCTTTGGAACTTATGCGTGAGGACAGGTAACACGTGCCACTGGTGAATCAGAGTCAAAGAAATTCTCAAAAGTTTTAGGACTGCCTTGTAAAAGCATCATTAAACAGCAGTCCTTAGTTTGAAATCAAAGAGGTGTATTAGTATTGCTACTTCTCTAAACTTAAACACGTTAAAAGGAAATCACTTATCTTCCTTTTTAACATCTGACGCTACAGGCTATATAATTTTTTGTGCATTCATTACGAGACTCTGCAACCAAAATCATGCTACAAAAATAGGCAGTCATTTGTAAATACGGTATTACAAGTCAGTAGGTTTGGAACCTATAATTTTGTCCTGTTAATCCACTGTGAAAGGTCATATTTTAATCAGTGGACCTTATGACATCTTCTTCTTTTTTTTTTTTTTTTTTTTTTTGAAGTAAGCTCTCCACCCGGTGTTGGGCTCGAACTCACGACCCTGAGGATCCAGTTGCACGCTCAGCTGACTGTGCCAGCCAGGTGCCCCTGATATATTATTCTTATAATATATAATGAAATAGATATATTTTAGAAGTTAACTTTAATATGCATCATATTGTTTCTCTATATCTACAAGTCTTTGTGATTCCAGAGGTTAGAGACCCTTCAAACTACTATAACTTATTAACAATGACTGTAGCCAATTAGACACAAAACAAAAGACATTAAATCAATACAAGAAAGGGAGAAAGAAGGAAAATAGTCAGGGTCCAATTCACTAAAAAGGGGGTTCTCACATATGTAACTGGTGTTGCACAGAACTTTTGCCAAGCGGAGAGTTTGCATGGTTTATTGTAATGATTCCTTTTTCTGGGTTAGGCAGTTCGAGCTTTGTGGCTCTCTTTATGAACCTGCACTCAGCCCCTGAACATTTTATGGGGACATGCAAAGGACACAGCTGGAAACAGTGGGTGTATTTTGGACTTTGTGGTTGGCTTCCTAGTCTATATCTATGCAGATAAAAATAGTAATTTGGTCCTTCCTTTATAAAAAACAATTTTTTTAATGTTTATTTTTGAGAGAGAGGGAGTGAGAGAGACAGTGACAGTGTGAGCGGGCAAGGGGCAGAGAGAGAGAGAGAGGGAGACACAGAATCTGAAGCAGGCTCCAGGCTCTGAGCTGTCAGCACAGAGCCCGACACGGGGCTCGAATTCGCGAACTACGAGATCGTGACCTGAGCCAAAGTTGGACGCTTAACTGACTGAGCCACCCAGGCGCCCCATTGGTCCCTCCTTTGATGGGAGAAATACAGTGTCTAGTCCAGTGCCTGGCACCACAGAAGGCACTCAACACATATTTGCTGAGTGAATTAAATCTATTCTAGGTTTTCTAACGGCAAAGTAAGCATTTCTTACAATAGTTTGTGAAAAGAAAGTCTCTGTGTTTTCTTTCGTAAGTACTGTCTGGTTGAGTTCTCATTTTGGCGGTCAATCATCTAACCACTTAACACTGGACGAATTAGCCTAAAACGGACAGGATCATTAAGGAAAAGTCCAGCTCTTCTTTTTCATCACAGAAATCACTGATCAAGAGCTGAGGACGAACAGGCATTATGTTAATATGGAGGAATTAGTAAGTTCCTTTCCTTTTGTAAAGGAAATAAGAGAGAAGCATAGATTGGAGAGTGATTTTTGTTCACAAAAAGCATCCCATGATTTGATTATTCTTTCTTATATGAGAAATTACCTGGGAGTTAAAATTGGTCTTTGTCCAGTTGATGAATGCTAGGGAGGTTGCTGGTTCAATTAGACTTAAGACCTGGATTTCTCAATATCTGATAAAGATTATTCAATTACAGGAAGTGATTGCAGAGTATGATATTGGAGGAGAGTAGATGCTAAGTGGGTTCTCTTGTTGACGGGCGAGCTAAGCTAGATGACATCTGCCTCCTGAGAAATTTTTCTTCGTCGCTGGTCTTCAGTATACTGGCTTGAGTCACAGATGAGAGAAGGCTAAAGGTGGATGAATTCTGTGGACTCGTCTGCTCCCCACTGCCTCCCTCCACCAGGAGAACAGGAAGGAGAAACCAGGCATTGTTTTCCATAACTGTGCAGCTAGCTCATTTAGGACCACATGGTCTTTAGTACTTTCAAAGAGGCTTTTTATTTACGCCAGTTGGACACAGGGAGGAAGAGTGGACATAGCGCTATTAAACATGTTTGTTTATTTTGAACTATTTTGAACTATTTCTTCAGATTCTAAACCTGCCTTGCTCTCTTTTCTTTCCCTGTTTCCCCCTTCCTTTATTACCTCTACAAACACCATCCTAGAACTGTAATTGTTACAGATTTTTAACACAAAAACTATAAAATGTGCATCTGTGAAACTCTTAGGTCCCCATTATAATGCAAAGCTTATTAAATCTACCATCACACGTGTTTTTCATATTATATTTCAAAAGCACACGGGGGTGTCTGGGTGGCTAGTCGGTTAGGCCTCCAACTTTTGCTTTCAGCTCAGGTCATGATCTTGAGGTTCATTAGATTGAGCCCCACATAGGGCTCTGCGCTGACACAACAGAACCTGCTGGGGATTCTCTCTCCCTCTCTGCCTCTCTCCCCTTCACTCACACTCAGTCTTTTTTTCTCAAAATAAATAAACATTAAAAAACACACGAATGGTTTATCCTCGCAAACATTAGGGAGAACTCTGAGAATGGCAGTGGTGCACTTCTAAAGTTTTCTTCTAAAGAACTCAGAATGTTTTATTTATGGACTTCATGGCTTTGTTTAATACAGTGTGTATTTCAGAGTGGAAACAACGGGAGGAATCCTGTTTGCACATCATTCCCCCCACACCACTCCTCCCTGTATACATTCTGAAGAACTGTCACTGAAAATATGTCTAAATAGTCATACTCTTTGTGAACTTAAATTTTGATGGCTAATTTCCATGTGATATTGGAAAGGTTTGCCTAGTAAGGGCTGGTGTCTGCATGATGTCTAGATTTTTTTTCCCCTGCAGAGGTTACTGCCCTGAAAGTCAGCATTTTAGGGAATGGTATTCTTACCAGTCAAGAGCTACAGCCTATTAGTTACAAGCACTGTTCTTTTATCTTGGATGAATTTGTGTCCAAAAGCAATTACTTCTCCCTCAAGAACTCATTAAACATATTCACCGAATTCCCTAAGGTTGGCAAATTTCACGTTATGTGGATTAAAAATGTAGGAACCAGTCTCATACGTCAGTTGTCTCTCATAGAGTGATTTTTGAAGCACTGTGAAATTAAGAAATAATTTTAGTGAATTGGGGCCCTGAAGTAACAAAGAATCTGGTCCGTGATGTTTAGGGATGAAAACTATAAACTACCACAGGATGAGTGGCTTAAAATTACAAAAAAAAAAAAAAAATCTATAAACTGACCATATACTGTGTTGTAAGACATTTCATGATCTGGAAGAGGAGTTGAAATGTCTATAAAAAAAATAATGAGGATAAAAAATTAATTAAAAAAGAAACCTAAGGTTTGAAAATACTCAAGAGGATTAGTGGAAGAGGATTTCCCACATAGATTTCCATCGATATTAAATCATGAGTAATATCTTCCTTACCATTCAGGGCCACGAAGGAATCTGGAAGACAAAAGGGAGGAGAAGGTTACTTAATGTGTAACACTGTGCTTAGTGTGACTTACATTGTAAGTAGGAATGAGCTAATACAGAATTATGCTAACATATGATCCCCACTACTAAGTAAGTGCTTTTTAATTTCTGCTTGTAATACAAGACGCTTCGTACTGGGTCCGATTTCATACCCTCCTATCTCTTTTCCGAGTGAGTTTCCTCAGAGTCACTGCCTTTGTTTTCAAGACTCAAAGAAAAAGCAAGAGTTTGGAGAAACAATGGGAACTGCCATTCTATGTGCCTTACTCTGTACAGTGGGGTGTGTATGTGGGCGAAATAAGTGACAGTCGGACCACACTTGCAAAACAGTTTTCTTTATATTCTCTCTCATTTCATCCTCTCGACCATGCTGTAAGGAACTGTCCAGTATCACAATGTTCTGAATTCATCATAGGTTTTCATTGGGAAATTAAAAACAAAAATAAAAATACTCATATACACGTATAGGCAACGCACACATGTGCATGTGTCTGGGTCTTATCACTGGCTCATTTAGCTTGCTTGCTATCCAGCCTCTGACACCAACTCTTCATGATTCCCCCATTTCCCTTTACAATCCTGTTCAAGAGTCACCGTGCACATGTTATCTGAACCCTCTGCGTGCCTCTGTGTGAATAGATGTGTCTCATAGAAGCAGGTCATACTCCAGCAGGAGCACAAAGCCACTAGGAAAGGCAGCAGAAGGTCAAGTGTACCTCCTGCCCTAAGCCGGCACCCTAAATGTTGCACCGGTAATAGAGTTCAAGGTTAGGAAGCACACGAAAACACGGAGGCTTGAACACTGAGATTGAAGAGTAAATCGCTGGCTTGGGGCCTGAGGATCTCCCCCGTGTTAGGTACAGAGGCTTCCGTAGGTTCCTTGGCCCGAACACACACATGCGGTGTGAGCCCTACTGGTGTTGTGGACACGTGATGGAGACAGTTAACAACCATTTTCACATTTCTCACGTGTTTAGTTATTCAGTTCCCGTTGACACTCCTATTTTCTACAGATGCCCATACCACCAGATCCTAAAAATATGAAGCAAATTATTCACTGAAGTCAGCTAATTTAAGTTCGCTCACATAGACACATGCACAAACCGAAACTTGTTTCCCTGAAAATGGAGCCATGAGGCACCAATGTGATTGAGATCCACTGATCAAACCTCAAACTGTCTCACTGCACACAAGTAACACAGATCTTTTGGTGATGCCACTGTCTCCCGTGTTGATTTCTGAACTCATAAATTCTGTGTTTGAAGATATAAGAAGAAGCTTTTGCCAATATCGAATATTTGGAAACAAAATAAATACAGCAAAAAATTTGGAGATGAGGATGCCCATAGCCCTCTTTGGTTATATTTGATCTCCAAAAAAAGATACGGTAGAAAGTTGAATGGTACCTTGGAGTCAGAAATTTCAGTACTTATGGCTCAAAGATTTAAAACACTGCAAACTAAGTATTTTCTAAGAGAATGGCATTCTTCTCTAAATTAGCATGAATAAACATTTTCAGGAGAATACCCATATTAATCAGATCGCAGGACAACTGGGCAGACATTTGACCAGGACCTTTTATACTAAGTTCCAACTAAAATGTTGCCATTTAATAATTTTGGAAATGAACTTGGGGCTAAGCATAAAAGGTTAATTCCTATAAAAAGGTTATTTTGAGTCACCCTTTACTTGAGTGGGTTCTTTCTGAAAATTTTCTTTACTGCAAATGGTAATAGACATAAATCTCATTAGAAAAATAATTACTTTTGTTAGTCGATAAGTTCAAGAAGAACAAAACACTCCCATTCAATTAAAAAGCTAGAGTATAGCAATCAATCTTTTTATTATTTGGTTAAAAATTGCGGGGTAAAAACACGTTTTTTGAAACTAGTTTTTTAATGGAAATGTTGATCTAACTTACTGCTCTGCTATAATTACTATCCTCTATAGTGAATACCGTGGAATAGGCGCCAGCATTTGTAGCAACGACATCAACAACACTGGCTTCATAACACGCTGTTTCCTTGATGTGTAGAAGATGATTTCTGTTACTTATGCATATTTTAGTGCGAGCCGCACTAGGGCCACATGTGGGGTGACGTTTCTAGGCCGTCCGATAAAAGGGTCTTTGCACCAAGATGTGCGTGGATAAAAAGCTTTACTTACTGTGACAGTCTCCCAGGCCATCTGTGTTGCCACGTTCTATGTCCTGTTCAAAAGTCAGTCTTAAAAAAAAAAAGAGAGAGAAAGAAACAAATTCAACATCATGAGTCATTACTCCAGAATGAGTCTGAAGTTTCACTAAAGAAACCAACACAGTTTGATAACTTGAGCAGCAGGTGCAGAAACAAGAAGTAGATAACAGCTTGAAAATTTGTCTCCGAAGTTTACAGAAATGAGTCTTCTGTGACTCTCCATGGTTTGAGCAGTTAATTCTGATATTATTCAGGGAGTTAATTATTTGCAGATTATTTATATCCTTCTTTTACAGATTGAGCATTTCTTAAGCGTTTAAAAAGTTTAAATGTCAACATAACTCTTTATAAGTGATACAGAAGTCTCTAAATTAAAAAAAAGAAAAGGTCTTTTCCTCTGTACTTTTTGTTTGACCCCAGCACTGCCTTCCTAGACCTTTATTTTCTTGCCCAGAAATAACCTATATGAGAAAGTGTTCAAAGGAACAACTGGCTGGTGGGTACGGAGCTCCCTTGAGGGGATGGGACATTGTGGTACATTTGGCTGAGACCACCTGAGACTCTGTGGCCCTGTGACTCTGGAGTATTACCCTCATGCTGACTTTTCTTTCAAGTCTCCTTGGTCACCGTCGGGCTGAATGAGCTTTATAACAAGACCAATCGTAATATATATATTTTGATTTTTAAAACAAGCACACTGGAATCATCCATGGGAGAACTGTCCTTTTGGGGGAGAACTCTGTACCGCCTCTCACGACGTAATTGAAACTCTGTTTTGCAGCTGCCTTTAGAGTTTATTTTATGGACCATATAGGAAAAGTATCTTGAAAGTCACACCTTGATCTAATAATACACCATGTTTGTTTTCCAGTGTTTTTTTTTTCTATGTTAAAAATCAAATTCATATTCAAAGGATAAGGATTTTCAGTGGTAGTGAAAGCCAGTATTCATCAGTCCCTGAAGACCACTCTTCAAGGAGAGTTCCACCATGTTTTAAGCAATGAAATATATATGTAAATCCTTAAAGGAACAATTTTGGCATTCACATATTGACTTAAAAGTGATATTTTTAAAAGTTTGTTTTGAGAGAGAGAGAGCATGCACACGTGAGCAGGGGAGAGGCAGAGAGAGAGAGGTAGAGAGAGAATCCCAAGTAGGCTACATGCCCATCCTGGAGCCCGACCTGGGGGCTCGATCTCATGAACCGTGAGATCGTAATCTGAGCTGAAATCAAGAGTCAGAGGCTTAACTGACCAAGCCACCCAGGTTAAAAAATACATATATATTTTAATATTTATTTATTTTTGAGAGAAAGAGATAGAGCGTGAGCAGGGGAGGGGCAGAGAAAGAGGGAGACCCAGAGTCTGAAGCAGGCTCCAGGCTCCATACTGTCAGCATAGGACCCGACACAGGGCTCAAACCCACGAAGCATGAAATCATGACCTGAGCCGAAGTCGGATGACCGACTGAGCCACCTAGGCGCCCCGACTTAAAAATGATTTTTAAAAGTCAGTCTTACTACCTTTGGTCACACCTTGAATGTAGAAAGGAGATAGGTCATTTGTTAGCTTCCCCTCCTGTGCTTTGAGATCTTTTCTCCTTCATTTCGAGGGTCCCCATGAAAAGATACAAAGCTCTAGTATGTCAATATTGCTACTTGTGGAGCTGATATAGTGATACATATTGAGTCGACCCTTCACATTAGTCAGATTTCCAAGTCAGACTTCACAATTATCATTGGCTCTGTTTGTGGAAATACTTTCCCTCAAATTTTGCCTGTGGCGGTCATCAGATGTGCCCTCCTGTCTGTCTAGCTATTCTGAGATAGGAGAAGAGGTCCAGAGTGCCATGAAGACCTGGGGAACATGACAGAATGGCTAAGACAGAACTGTCCTGCCGTATGGCACCTTCCTTGAGTTGCCATAACTTGTCAAAAGACGTGCACTGGATTTCACATCCACTAAAATAACGAAAAGAAACCTTTTAACTAATGCCATTCAAGCCCTTAAAGTCAGGGTAACAATTTTAAGCACCCAAATCACAGGTGCGATAGGCTGGCCCGATCTAGCTGATCTATTGGAGAGCTGCCAAGAATTGATTGGCTCCTTAACGAGTAATAGGGTCGACTGTTCCTCAGTGCAAGAGAATGGTTTATTGGATGCATATGCCATACTTGGAGTACAAATGCGTCGCTTAACAAATGCTCCGTGAGCTCTTCTCGGCCCTGCATGGTCAATTAGAGGAGTCACTTTTGCTGTGGCTGGGCAAACCGCAGCACTAATCTAATTGGTACCCTCCTGCTCCTTTTCTCTGCTGCTCTTATGCTGCAGTGATCAAGGCGTGCATCTTCTTGTCCCGCTCTCCAGGGAATACTTAGAAGCCCACAGTGTTTCGTTTCTCTGTGTTTTTAATCAGTCTGAGGATGGGTGATTAATCAATCGTAAATCTGCCACATGTGATGGCGGGGTGTTGCATGAAATGGGGAGAGGCAGGAGGACCGCCAGCAGCCCCACTGATGAGGTCTGTGCACAGAAGGCTGAATGGCAGCGGCATGTGAGAGCACAATCAATCGTACATCTAGAACGCACCGCGGCTGGGGGCCACTTTACGCTTTTCCACACTTCCGGTTCCTTACCTGCTGCTGGGTGACAGATGGGCACAGGAACCTCCTTCCTTTACCCACCCACAGTATGGGTCTCTGGAGGCGATACAGGTTCTGCAGGAAAAAGATGACCATGAGCTACCCCGGACTCCCCTCTAAGCACCATGCCCTCTCATGGTTGGGGAGGCAAAATACATACTTTTTACACTTCCCGTGTCGTTCACAGCGGCCCAGGGGAAGCTTTATCACACAGGTGGAGAATGCAACGTACAGAGAGCTGCTGGCTTTGTCTAGTTGCATGCCCATAATCCTCTTGTCCTCTACCCCATCGTAGCTGCACCTGATTTTATAAGGCAGGATCATGAGTCAGTTCTCTTTTTCCGGCCACCCCGCCTCCCGGCCCACAAGGTGATCCCTTAATCTGATCTCACTGAAGGTGATACAGATCCTAAAGATGCCCCCCTCCTTGGCCCTGTGTGGTGTGTCTCTATATAAACGCACATTTATTGGTAAAGAGAAAAATAATGCTTTTTTCCCCCCGAACAATACTAAAAGCCTCCTAAATGCTTAGACAACTGAAGTCTGCTCTTCTCAGATTTTCCTTTGAATGAAAAGGATCACAGTGACAAAGAATGACTAAGAAAGAGCCCAACAGTCTACGTACTTTTCAGGGTTGTAAACGCTCATCTCCTCCAGGAAAAGGCTGTCATTTAGGAAACCACTGTTTCCTATCCTGGCCAAGAACTTCAAGATGATCCCCTTCTCTGATCCCAGGAAAACCACAGTGTGATTCTGATAGGGCCCAGCAGCACTGTCCACTGCAATTTTGGTCAGGCGGTATCTAAGATGACAGGATCACAGTTTTTATCTTTGTTGGTCTGTCATTCAGGGGTCCCCTTTTCCACTTCAAACAGTTGTGACTTCGCTTTCTAGTAATGACCTCAAGAAAAATGTATGCATATAGATAATGTTCTCAAGCTGTTCTGGTCCTTTCCATATGTGGAGCATTAGTGTGGCTCCAAGGGGAGGAAGGAGGTATGCATTTGCGGAGGCCAAGTTACAGAGCAAAGAGACAGCCCAACCATCTGAAACCACTCAGCAATTATCTCTTCCATGAGCACCAGGGAAAGGCTGATGTGTCCCGTGAAGAGGGGAAGAAATGATAATGGAACTCATTTAACATTTCAGTTAACATGGAAGAGAAGAGCACGGCTACCAGTTTTCCATACTCTTCCTTGGAGGTGCAAAGCCTTGTCAACGAAATGTCAGACTGGAAAGCTTTCCAAGTGTGTGTAGAGGGGCTGACAGTTCTGAAGGATGGGCAGGTAGGGTGCTGATGATACCATTAATTGATATGAGGATGTACAAGCCAAACCAGGTCCACTTAAAGCCAAAGGTAAAGGGCATCATCTTTCTCTGGTACCTCTCAGCTGTTCACCATGCCACGGATACTGATTTGTGTCAAGCACCATGGCAGAAACCAGAAAACATGAACCCTCCTGCAAGTTATATACCACAGTTTTCATTTTATGGGCAAGAGCCATTGTAATACTCTAATATCTTTCAGTAAAATCACTGTTTAAAAATGGTGGTGGGACCCCTGGCTGGCTCAGCCAGTTGGGTGCACGACTCTTGATCTCAAGGTCATGAGTTTGAGCCTCACGTTGGGCATGGAGCCTACTTAAAGTAAAAACGGTGGTAGGGTTGAATGACATTTTGTTTGATGACTGCCACTGCAGGGTGGTACTTGGGAAATCATGCTGGATCATTCGGAAATTAGGTCTAAATTACAAGAAGGAGAATTTAATGCTATCACAGATTTCTAGTCAACTATCCCCTCTCTTCTGGCCACCACTTGAGGTTACAAATGGTGCAGTATGAATCCCTCACACCATCATTCTTGTCCAAGTGTGCCGTTCATCCCTGGCCTGATAGCTAACAACCCAGGGGCAATACTCCGATGGAATCTGGAGCATGTTTTGCAACCATGTCCAACCAAACAGGTATCCAAAGCCATTGACTGGTTCTCCTTCACTGCTTCTCTGCTTTTGCACAGAATAGGCTAACCCGGAAGGAGATATTTTCGTTACATCTAATCGCTGGCATGTGTCCAGTTAGCCTGAAAATATCAAAACTCTACCCACTGGGAATGTGGTTATGGGGGTTTTGTGGCAGGCACCCAACTGGCCAGCCTTTCACAGCTGAATCAATGCCCAGGATAACAGAAGATGTTTGTGGCATTTCAAATCATGATCCACTGATAGGTTTTATGAGCATGGGACAGAGTAGGGAAAGATCCACTTAGGACATGATTTGCTTGACACCCACCTGACCATCGTCCTCAGGAACCATGGCCTGTTGATGACGGAAGGCACAGCCTCATCCATGAGTGGGTGCGTTTTGATGAAGTTCAGGGTATCATCAGGAAACTCATTAGAGGTTGCATATTTTTCTAAGGACGATGAGCCAGCGCAGCAACCTGGCCTAAAAAGAGACAAAGGGAGGGAGCTTATTTCGTGCCTTATGGCAAATTCTTTGAACGAACTGCTTCCCTAAGCATCTGGCACGCAGGAGAATGTACCGTAGGCTGAGAAGAGGAAGTTGAACAATGCAGAATGCCACCAAAAAAAATATGCTTGGATTTTCTCCCTGCCGCCTCCTCATTCCATAGAGAAGCTCCAGCCAGGGCAGTTCAGCATCAGCTGGGGGCAGCTTGGCTTCCCCCCAGAAGCACAAACAAACCTCATAAACAGTGATGGGAGCTTAAAACAAGTGAGGAAGTATGTGCTTTGCACCTGTGCCAGAGACTGCTCTACCTGTCCTAAAACCCTGCTGGAAGTTCTTGAGGCATTTGTTCCATACAAAGAGAGAATTAGCTGACGCTTCCACAAATGTCAAAAACAAAGGCATTCATAAAGCCGCCAGGCAGCAGTATATACCAGCAAGGGTCCACCTCACCCTCTCTCATTACCTGGGGGTCAGAGAACGGGTGGGTTTTGTTTTTACTGTTTTCATTTTTTGTTTGAGTTGGGCAGGTATATGAAAAGCCAGTTACACTGAAGATTGTCTCCTGAAAGGTCATTTCTTTATCTTTGAGCAATGACAGTGGAAATTCATTGCTACAAGAAACTCTGTGGTCTCGGGAGTCAGGGGACAACTTAGTAAAGTCAGGTCAGGGAAACACCGACCACAGCCCTTGTCCACAGCCCTGCTCTGCCTATGGGTTCCGGAGAGTAAAACTAGACCCTGACAACACTGGCGTGATCTGGCCTCATGTGCATGCTCTTTTGTGGCACCGACCAAGCCAGCTCCACGAGACCATCCTGATGTCGGCAAGAGGAGGGAGAAAGCACGTGGAAGGGCGGGGAGAAACACATTGCCACCGGTAGAAAATCAGAGTTTATGTATCCTGGTGATGGCTGGCTGTCGCCGTCTCTACGCACTGAGGAGACCCTGTTATTTAAGGACTCCCTGATTGGATGAAGTGGGCTACTTTGTGTGTGTGTGTGTGTGTGTATGGTGGGGGTGGTGATTGGAGGTTGGAGGAGAGAGTTGGAAACCAAAAGGTTTAGATATTGGGCTTCTTTGCAGAGGCACACCAATTCCATGGAGGAAGCCAGATGCACGGGATGTTTCTATGGAACTTAGATGCCAAATGTTGTAATGAAAGTTTGAAGCGTGTGCCACATGATGAGGGCAGGCATGGGGTTGGGGGGGGTGGAGTTTCATCCTGTCTGGGTGGGAGAGAATGAATTAGCTGATTTAGTGTGAAGATTTGATGGAGGTTACATAGGACCAGGAGGTCTCCGTGTGGTCTCGGGACAACACGTTCCCCACAAAAGCGATTTGGGGGCATGTTTCGGTGGAGGGATATGCGCTGTGTCTGGATCCAAAACAGATTAGAACCTGGTAGACCAGGGAAAACCTGATAACACAGGGCACTCACTGGTCCCTACCTGCCGTTGCCCTGGAGTCCTGGACTGAGCTCCCATCCAGCCTGGTCACAAACTCCAGGGATCACCATTTATAGTCTGCATTTTATTAGAGTGCAGAGACATGGGTCTGTGTGGAAGGGAAGGGAAGAAGGGTGGAGTAGTGCAAATGATCCACGCAGGTCTGTGAACTTGCACAATACACTCTCTAACTCTCTGAGCCTCAGTTTCCTCAGCCACACGCCAGTGGGGCTGGCCGGGCCAGATGCTTCCCATCAGCCTAAGATGACCTTGGATAAGCCACAGAGGTAGAGGTTAAGCAAAAGACTAGAGTGTCATTGTTTTGAATGGGTTAAGGGGATGAAGGCAAATGGCCTGATAGATCTTTCTGTTGCTCTGGTAGTTGTATTGCCGTGGCCAGCATGGAAGGCGCTGGTGGGCAGTTCTTAAGATGTTCATTGTCTGGGACCAAGCTGCCCATTTCTTGCAGTTCAAAACAGTCGTATAAATATTTACACGTACCTGGGTTTGGGCACTCTTTCATCAGGAACTGGTGTCCAAGTGGAATCTGGAGACTTCTGTTCTTTGAACCTCCCAGTGAACACATTGGCGATGTCAAGCATGTCATAGGCACAAACTGCAGACCCAGGGATGCTGTAACAGAACATTTCATACAGTGTTCCTCTTACAACAGTTAATGCGTGCAGCTTGGAAAACATACTACAGAGCAACTTCCCTGTTACTGGCGGTTGGAATTTAAAGTTCACACCCTGATCACTGTGAATGTAAAGGATCCCAGTATATAAAACGAATGTTTCTCTGAATCACATTTGCATCCGTGGCCTTAAAGAAAGGACTGGTTGCAGCAAACTCAGAGAGAAAAAAGACCCCTACATGTTTGTATGGCCTTGGGAACCGTATTTGCTTGGAACTGGTAGTTTAGAAGGTTCATGAATTCCCGGAATTTTCAAGTCACTAACCCAAAGAGAAAATCTTTGGAAAACATTTTTCATCTCTAATATTGGTGCATTGTCCACATATTGCTTCTATGAATTTGGTTTCTCCAGCCAAGGACAGTGAGAACGTATGTGTGGGGAAAACATGCTTATTTTATGTTAGTCACTGTTGGTTTCAATTTTTACTTCCTATTTATTTGCATGAGAGTAAGCAATTTAAGTCTCTAAAGCATGAACATTTTGCAAATAAAGTGCTCTATTAAGTGCTAAATAATAGTAATGGCGGTAATCTCTACCTATAATTGCCTCCTTCCTTGCTACTCCTGAAAAGAATTGGGATTTTTTTTTAATCAATGGAGAGAAGGCATGAATTATTCATTAATCTTGGTAAAACTCTTTGAACCCCCACCCCCTTTTTTTAAAGCTTATGTATTGCGAGAGAGAGCGAGAGGGAGAGCATGAACGTGTAAGTAGGGCATGGGCAGAGAGAGAGAGAGGGAGAGAGAGAATCCCAAGCAGGCTCCACACTCTCAGCACAGAGCCCAATGTGGGGCTCCGTCTCAGGAACCACGAGATCATGACCTGAGCTGAAAACAAGAGTTGGGTGCTTGACAGACTCAGCCATCCAGGCGCCCTGAACCCATGTTTGTTTTGAAGTATGGCTGTTCCTTGATTTTGATCAAAAGAATTTCAGGAACCAGCTGGCCAAGAGTTTTAATCAGGGCTTCAGGTAGTGGGGCACTGCATAGGCAGGAACATCCTGGGCAAGACACGGGTGCTTTGTATTGTGGGAACATCATCCAGGGCAGAGAGAACGATTTAGTCTTGATTTTGCAAATGTTGAAGGTTTTGGAAATCACTTCTTACACGATTAGGAGAATTTTATGCCATCTTTAATTTCATAACACAATTACTGAAGTATTACTAATAAAGCAAGAATTAGGGAGAGGATTAGAAAGCTTATGTAAGACAAAGTAGCAGGATGGATTTTAAAGTATGTGGAATATGTATACATCGTGCACAGAATTGAATAGATAAGACTGTGATCCCCATTGTTTTTGATGTCACAGCCCTAGCCTTATGTATTTAATTTGGTAAGACTCTCTTCACATCTCCCTTTCCTAAAAAGTTCACATATTTACTTTAAATATTATGACATATAGGGGTGCCTGGGTGGCTCACTCGGTTAAGCGTCCGACTCATGGTTTCGGCTCAGGTCATGATCTCGCATTTTGTGATATCAAGCCCCGCATGGGATGGGGCTCTGCACTGACATTGTGGAGCCTGGTTGGGATTCTCTCTTTCCCTCTCTCTCTGGCCCTCCCCCACTCACTCTGTCACTCTCTAAATAAATAAATAAATAAATAAATAAATAAATAAATAAATAAATATTATGACAAACAGGATAAATATTGAAGTATTTTATGAGGCACCTCATAATAACTAAGGATACCCTAGGGTTTGATAATCTGCCCGTGGTTAGAATTGCTTGTGAAATCCTTTCTTTTCCGTTCCTGCCTTTTCTCCCTCCCTCTTTCTGTTCATCTTTCCTTCATTCCTTTCTTCCTGCCTTCTGTTCCTTCAGCATATATATTGACAGAATCCAACAGTAAATGCCCAATAAATAACATAGGCTCTCAGCTGATATACACTGGATGGACTGGCAGACCTGGCTGGGAGCAGGGCAGGTATAGGCTTGGCACATCCAGGAACTACCTCTTAGCTTCAGCCCGTGAGGCCGTGGAGCTGAAGGAGAAGACGGGCTTGACCACTGGGGGGCTGGGGGGGGGCTGTGTGCTCTGCTGGGGAACGTGGGCTTTTTCCCATTGGTAAGGAGGAGCACCTCAAAGACTTGGAAGAGGCCTTCATGACCAAGTTTGCATGTGTGGAAGACGGGGTGGAAATGGATGAAACCAGAACCACTAAAACCAGAACCACTACAACTCTAATTTGCAGATGAAAACGGGTATGTATATTTTTGTCAGTTTCTGATTTTTCTGAATACTGTTTCTGAGGCTGCATAGGCATGTATTAATTGGGTGTTTCCTAGGGGCCTTTAAAAATTTTTTTTTATTAGTTTTCTTTATTTTTGAGAGGCAGAGAGAGACAGCGCATGACAGGGAGGGGCAGAGAGAGAGGGAGACACAGAATCCAAAGTAGGCTCCAGGCTCTGAGCTGTCAGCACAGAGCCCAACGCGGGGCTCAAACTCATGGAGTGTGAGACCATGACCTGAGCCCAAGTTCGTTGCTCAACCTACTGAGCCACTCCTAGGGGCCTTTTAAGAAAATCCCTTACACAGAGTTTCTCTAATACATGAGAATCTACTACTGTATTGTAATTACCCAGTGCACCCTTGACACCCACCTCGGCCCCCTGGCCAAACAAACTAGAAACACGCTCAAATTCTACCAGCCCCTGTATTCCTGAGTACCAAGACAGTATTCCTTTTAAACAATCCTAGCTATGGGGATTCCGAAGTATGAATAGTTACAGCCTAAATTTTTGTATCTTTTCTGTTTCTCAAGTCTAAAACCGTCGTGGATGGTTAAGACTTACTTAAATCGAACTGAATACTTTTTTTGCAGCATGGATTCATATTTGTACGTATTCACTGGAGAGTTCTTGACTCTTGCCCTCTTTTTAACTGAGGAACATCAGAGCATCTTCCGGCATGCTCTGTTTTGGACTCTCCCTAGTTCTTACACATTTCTTCCTGTATGCCACCCTCTAGTCTCATCATGCATTTATCTGTCATCTAGACTCGTATCAGGTTCTTAAAAGTCTCATCCAGAATAACAAGTGTAACAAAAAGTATAATCCAGAATGAAACCATGTATTCTCAGATTTTATGTCCATGCCCACCAGTCACAATCATTTTTACGCAGCAGTGCCAGGACTCTAAAGTTCAGGAGAGCTCAGTACCAGAGAATCTCATGCCTTTCTTCCTCCTGTTTTTTAATCTCCACACATTTCTGCTGCCCCAGGAACACTTTTTAGTGCATCATTTGATTACTCAAAGTCTCAGCGTAAATAAACACAAATATAGGAATGAATAAGCTGATGTTCAATATTTCTAGGCACCGTGTTTGATGACTTCCAAGTCCTCACTCAAGCCCCCCGGAGTCCCTGGTGGTTGGGGTCCAGGTTCCTCCGACAGGATAATAACCAGGGTCCCTTGTGGGGGGATGAGAGATGGACTTGTCTGAACCCTAAATTTCACTCTGTAGCATTTAAGTAAATTTTCAGTGTTTTGGCTTTAAAAGTTACCGATCCAGTCATAGAAATAGTAAAAGTCAAACAGAACGTTAGATGAACTCGAAGAGGGAAGCGGGAGGAGAAACATTCTTGAGTTCTAAAGCTGCCTCTTTCGACTCCTGACTTGGACCAGGTAATATAATTGAGTTTAGTTTCTTCAAGTGTAAAAAGAGGGCAACGGTATTCAGTTTCCGTTATTACTGGAGAGATTTTGAAATAACACATAAGAAGTGTTTGTATGCCAGGCATATAAATAGAAGATATTGTTATAATTTATTTAATTACTTCCCCTAAAATCCTAAGTTAATATTGCTTCTAACTGACTATTAATTTGATGAAAACGGAGCACTTAAGCATCAATTTTTGCATCAGTTGTGAATCTTGTGCATTAGGAGAGAACCCCTAGGGGCAAGGGAAGCTGGGAAGGATGGATTAGGTCAGCAGAGTGAGGGCATGGTTACCTGTTGTAAGGTGTGGAAAAGGTTGCCAGGACAACATCACGGCCATTAATACGAATCACATCTGTGACTGCCTGGAGTATGTTAAAATAAAAATGAGAGTCTCCGGGAACTGAGCAGTTCAGGCGAGCCTTAAGGAAAGACGTCCACTGTTTTTCCAGGACTCTTTGGGACCCTCCCATGTCGTTCTTACAAACCTGAGCCACTCTTGGAAAAACTACCTGCAGAGGAAAAACACACAGGAAAGATGAAATGCACTCACTTCTCAAGATGTTAGTAGAATTTGCCTTTCTTAGAAAACAGAAGCAACAACAACACGGTGCTTAATTTAATCCCATGTTTCTAAAATTAGTAGCAAAAAAAAGGGGGGGGGGACTCATTGGAACAGCATGTTTTGAAAGATAAGGCTGTGGCATTTAATACAGAACCATAAATCCTTCAGGGGATCAGCTCCCAGCCAGATAAACTCATTTCCATACAGACTGCTTAGCTTTTTATTTCCTCAAACAAAAGCACACTCTGTATGCAGCATCTCTGCCATCCTCACTGGCTGTCTCTGGGCCCTGAATCTCATACTCTGAATTCCTGTAACCCTGCAGGCCACCCTGGCACTGAGTCTGTGCCCTCCAACTTAGTGACCTTGACCTACTCTCTGGTAAAAATAACTGAAGTGGACATCCCGTAAGTGTTCTGTTGCTTTTTGCAGTAAAAGACGATCAGGGCTCTCCTTTTGCTTAAAGATACTGGTTATCTACTCTCTGTGGAACAACTGAGTTAAATAGAAAACAAAAACAAAAACAACAATGAGTTTACCTGGAAGGAAACCACATCTCAAGATACGTGAAACTCAGTGTGAAATCACCCAGATAGACATCTGTGGATTACATTTTCAGTAGAAATATTTAAGAGGTTCCCTGCAATCTGGGACTGGTCTGGAAAAGCTTACAGGGCTCTGAGGCAGAACAGCGTTTCACATCCACCAAACTTTGGCCGAGTCTTCTCAAAGCGATGACCTTGCGATTAGATTTATGGTTCTTATATCAAGGTCATCCAGAACAACACGGGGCCAGGGGAGTCATCCACGCCTCTTACCTTTCCCATGGTGTTGTACTCCACTGCTATTTCCCTGAAGAAGAAGTAGATGTAGTCTCCATAATCCACTGCTTGGACAAAGTACGGTTCTGTGGACACATGGCACTTTAATTGGGGACATGTCACACAGAGTTAAAAGAACTTCAATCAGCTGCGACCAAAGACATGATATTAATTAAAAGTGTAGGGCCATTAGACATTGGGTTAACACGAACCATTTCTCATGACCACACCAGCAAGCGCTGGTGATTTCAGAAGGCATTCGAGCCTACAAAATTCTATCTTTCAGAAGTGGTTGCAATTAACAATGAAGAATAAATGAATTTTCATATGTCTGTAATTTTATTTTCCACAACGAATGCTCCTATTACAGAAAGGATTTTTTGTACGCATCTCCTCGTGAACCCTGACTCATGCCGGGTTGGGAATAGCGTTTTCCCTGCTCCCCACCACCTCTGATCCCTGTTCCCTTCCATGAATGGAGTGTTCAGTTCTTTTCATGTTAGACTCTGAAACGAGCGCTTGAGGCAGGAAAGATGAATGTGGTGTGTTCTATTGTAGTTGCATTGGTAGTTGTGTTAATACTCCAGAAACTCATGGGAAATGAGAAGGGGGAAGTAAATAAATCATTTGGGGCAAAAGATGCCATTTCCACCTTCCTGTCTGTCAGAAGCTATTACCAAAATGAAACTCCAGTCTGGTCTGTCCAGACTCTAAATCTCCCTTAAGATATGAGTCCCCACCCCTCTCTTAATTGTTGGTTCACCTTTCAGCCATTTGGAATCATGCTTGACGGTCCGTAGGGTTGGGCTGTCTCCCAGACTCCGGTAAATGACCGCATCAATGGCAAGGAAGTCAGTCACTGTGGCTGAGTATAGTTTTCCATCTTAGGAGAGAAAGAAAAGAGGTGAACGGGGTTGGGGCACTACACTGGGCGTGGGGGAATAATAGAGACATCCCCCAGATTGCTTTCCTACATCAGGCAAATGAGATAGGACAACTGGGGAACATCCAAGAGTCACTGGGAAAATACTTGGCCCACATTCCTAACCATTGTAAATTAGGATCTTGAGAGATGAAACATTTTTCATTTTTAAATTGCATGGCAATTTCTAAGCAGCAGCAGCAGCAGCTCAGGGAATGGGGTAAATGAAAAATGTTGTTTGCTTCACCTGATTAGATGGACCTTGACCGAAATCTCAAGGCCAAGGCCCCCTGGACACTGCTACTGCCACCACACCATGGCAAACTGGATTAGATGGGAGCCCAGGGAAAGACAGAAGCTGATTGTATCATCAGAAATTTTAAGTTTGTGCAGAAGTGATAGAGTCCTTCGCCTGGGCAGGTGAGGGGAGTCAGGGGGTTCATAAGCAAAAAAAAAAAAAAATGCTGACTGAATGGCTCCTTAGATCATGAGAGTCACTTCATTCATGAGAGCCACTGAGCCCTGCCAGTCTAGCTGAAATAAGAGATATTTGCTTCAGTATTTCAGAGTCATGAACTGAAAATGTTCTCACACTCAAGAGACCAAAGCAAGGAGAAAAGGGGAAGGGTCCTGATACCAAGTTGAATCTGGCCTTTGAGAATTCATGCTTTTTTGGGGTATGTGCTTTAGGGTATATTTAAGGCGAAAGAGGATGAAGAAAGTTGAAGATTAATCCCTACCACTTTGGGCTCTTTTCCTGGATTAGTAAACATCCTGCACACAAGTAATCAAATGGGTCCTTCTAGAATAGTAAAATCTATGCAGTATGTGAAACAAACAGTAATTATGTTCAAAAATAGAAATTAGTTCCTTGGTTCATTTTTTGAAAATTTTTAAACATTTATTTATTTTTGAGAGAGAGAGAGAGAGAGAGAGAGAGAGAGAGAGAGAGACTGTGAGTGGGGGAGGGTCAGAGAGAGAGGGAGACACCGAATCTGAAGCAGGCTCCAGACTTTGCACTGTCAGCACAGAGCCCTGCACGGGGCTCAAACCCACGAACTGTGAGAGCATGACCTGAGCTGAAGTCAGATACTTAACCAACTGACCCACCCAGGCACCCCATTTCCTTGGTTCATTTTTAGTGGTTACCTATGTTGAGTTGTATGTCAGAGTGGCTTATATACACTGTAGTTCCATTAAGTGTAATTTTTTTTTTTTTTTTAGAAAAGTTTATCCGGACATATCTAAGCAGAGGTCTTGATGTCTGCTTTTGATCTAAACTGAAATTTGCTCAGGTTCAACTTGGAGCTGTCTTGACATCTTCATTATTGACAACCATTTATCAGTGAAGATTGACTGGTTAGATTTGAACCACAGATGGCAAACCTCTCTGTTGATAAACAGATCTACAAAAATCACAGCTTGTCTTAAACAATCATGGCTCCGGGTCATGCACATATGCCGGGTGCTGGTGGGCAGTGGGAGGGCAGTGTGTGTGGATTTTCCTCCCATCCACTTTCCATTACACCTTTTCTCTCTCTCTCTCTTTTTTTTTTTTTTTAAATTTTAGAGCACGTGTGAGTGGGGGGAGAGGGGCAGAGGGAGAGCGGGGAGAGAGAGAATGAATCTTAAGCAGGCTCCACGCTCAGTGTGGGTTCCAGTGGGGGCTCGATCCCATAACCCCGATCATGATGAGCTGAAATCAAGAGTTGGACACTCACCCCACTGAGCCACCCATGTGCCTCTTTGGTTATGCGTTTTGTTCTACATTCATCACTGGGTGTCTCACCAGGACTTTTATTTCTAAAACAGCAGTGTTCTGCCCCTCGTGTTAGCATGACAACCATTCAGCTGCCAACAAGGATCTTCTATTAATAAGGGCTGAGCTTTTATGGGATTTCAAACAGTCCATTGAAAACCTGTCCAAGTGTACCTATAGGGGGAGGAAGAGGGGCTCTCACAGTGTCATCTCCTGGGGCACGCTCTGCGTAACTGCTGGAAGGTTGGTGGCCTTAGCCGATACTCTGACCCCGTCCCCTTTCTATCTCAGGCTACAAGTCCTCTCTTCGGTGACAGTTAAATTTCCCACTGTAGCCCACATCCTCCACGGTGCTGGCAGGCTCAAGGGTCAGAAAGGTGCTGCAGCTGAAGTTACTTGAGAATCCACTGAAGCACTCTCCGCACGGGTCTTGCTCCTGGCCTGTCGACTGACAGGTTCACAAGGCTTTGTGTTTTGTACTGCGCCCCCTCCCGCTAACACTGTGCCCGAACTTTGGGGGGCGAACCCGAGGAACCCTTCCTTCCTGACACAGGCTGTTTCTCCAGTCCGTGACCGTAGATTCAGGCCCCCAAATGCAGGACACTGAGGAAGAGGTTCGAAGAGCTAATCTTGTTTCATCATCAGAGCCCTGAAGTTCCTCAGGGCACGGATGTGCCAGTTTTTAGCTGTGGTGATGGAAATTATAGCTAACCGCTTTATTACGTGCTATAACAATCACTATTATACCAACACTTCTCGGAGCTACACCCACCTCCACACAGCTGGCAATGAATTCCTAAATAAATTCCTAATTAAAACACACACACACTCGAGAATCCCAATCTGGAGATGATGGCTTATTTGCTGCTGCTTTAGATCCTTCGCAGGGGAAGGAAGGGGAGAGGACGAGGAATGTGTATCACCCTAAGCTAATCAGCATCTTCCGCTGCCCTATTATCTTTCCATCACCAATGAGCACGTACCCTAATCCGGTCAATGACATTTGCGATGTTTGCTGGAAACTTGGGGGCATGTAGCCTCACTGCTTGGAGATCTACCTGAGGCTCTACCTTGTCTCCTTCCTTTCCCTTTCTGTATGTGGACAGGAACACATAGCCATATGTGTTGTAGCCATAACTGGGGACAGCAGTCCCTGACTGTGAGGGCGGCTGGTCTCTCTCAGAGAAAGAATTGAGATTTCGAGAGCACAGAAGTGAAAAGGCCCTGTGTCCTGGATGATGTCACCAGGCTGTTGAATCATCCCACCCCCAAAGTCGATCCTACCTTGAAAGATCAATCCACACTGCTGGTCTGAGGTGGGATCTTTTATTATTTGAACCCGAACATGCCCTAGCGGCCAATGTTGCACACTCTGTGCAAAGCTGAAGCAAAGTTATCCTTCTCTGAAGGCATGAAAGCACAGGTAAGAGTGGCAGACACTCCTTTCACGAAGCAAAAGTACAGTTTCCACATGAATTTCAAATGGAAGAAGGCGTTCTTAATTACAGTATTCACCAGAGAATCGAAACACAACTGTGACTCTGCGAATCCTCCAGAGCAGATTCGCGGTGACAGGCCCGTGAGAGCAAATGCAATGAGAAGGAACCAGGTGGTTTACCTGCAAACAGGGCAACATTGGCATGTTTGGCATCATAAGGGCATCTGGCCATTCCACTGAATTCATCCCCGAAAGGTTCCAGAGTATCCATCTAAATGAAATAATAGGACTTAATTAGGAACAACAACAACCGACAGTAGTCATGGCATAAAGCACATCATGTGTGCTTTAATTCATATGCCTAAGTGCAGATAACCCTGAAATGCCTTCTGAGATAAGTCTGTTGGTTTCAGATGAGGAAACTGAGGTTTAGAGAGATTACCGCACTTGACGAAGGTTCTCTAGCTTGGAGAGTCTGAGAGTCATGTTTGCTTGACTCTTAGCCATTGTAGTAAACAGGTTTCCGTATCCTTTTGGAATGGCCTAGAAACAAGTGTCTTTTCCTTGGAAAAGGAATGTTTAAGGCAATCACTGGGAAAACTTCCTCCCTTCCTCCCTCGCTGCCTCTGAATGATCTGTTGAGTCATGAACTCTATAGAGAATGATTTGTCTTTGGTTTTGTTTTGCCTGAGGAATCCTGCCCCTTTGGTTAAATCCCAGCAGAAGATGCTGGAATCCCCCTCTTGTTAGCTTGCAGGACAGTGTGGCATCAGCAAAGGAGCAAAAACACCAATGCAAGCAGAGCTCAGGTGGCCTTTTGCACCAACTTCAGAAACATGTCCCAGCCTCCAATCATGTAGATCAGAAGGAGAGGCCTAGAAGGTGCGGGGGTCACACAAGTGAAGCGCAGTGAGGAGTGGGGCGGCCATTTGACATGCATCCGTGTGCCCACCCTCGGCCTTGTTCTACGTGCTGGGGAATGTAACTGGTCTGTCAGTGAGGTTTGTTTGGCCATCTTAGTATGTTAGGAAGGAAGGAGGGAAGGGATGGAGGTGGGGGGAAAGAAAGGAAGGAAGGAAAGGAAATCAAAGGAAAGAAGAAAGATAAGCAGGCAAGAGCTCTATTTTAAAATGAGACTGCAGGGGCGCCTGGGTGGCGCAGTCGGTTAAGCGTCCGACTTCAGCCAAGTCACGATCTCGCGGTCCGTGAGTTCGAGTCCGTGAGTTCGAGCCCCGCGTCAGGCTCTGGGCTGATGGCTCGGAGCCTGGAGCCTGTTTCCGATTCTGTGTCTCCCTCTCTCTCTGCCCCTCCCCCGTTCATGCTCTGTCTCTCTCTGTCCCAAAAATAAATAAAAAACGTCAAAAAAAAAATTTAAAAAAAAAATAAAATGAGACTGCAGATGAAACCTGACTTATTATTTTTTTTTTTGACCAAGTCGAAAAGTCAATTCAAGACCTTTTTATGCAAGTGGCAGCAACCAGCTACAAGCTAAGTAATGGCCACTCTGCCATTTTCCCCAAACAAGCATATGGTCTCCAGCGTCAAGGCCTCTTTACCCATAAAATACACGTACACCCTGCTTGTCTTACTCCTGCAAGTTACCTGTGTAGCTTCATAGGCATTTGTGAGTGTGGTAAAGCCTTGCTGGTGGTTCAATTACTCATCAATTTCTACTTCCCTTTCCCCCACATCGCACTGAACTACATTGCCCCCCACCCTTGCAGTCAGGTGTGATCATGGGATGAGCTCTGGCCAAGAGGACGTGAGTGGAAGGCTGTGTGCCACCTCTGGGTCTTGCCTCTCAAAACCTTCTGGGGTCCTCCACTCTTGCTTGCTTTCCACATTCTGCCCCACTAGATACAGAGGATCCGGTACAGCCTTCCAGGATCCTAGGAGCTGGCAGAGGTAGGGGCAGGAGGAAGCTTAGCCTTCTGAATAGCCTAGTGGAATAGACCCTCTGTCACTGGCCTGCACTCAGCTGTGATGCGAGCAGGAAATTCGCTTCTCTTGCCTGGCCACTGACACTCGTCAGAGGGCGGCTCCACCCTGACCAGTACTTGGGTGGTTCCCGCCTTCTGCCTTGAGTTCTTTTTCCTCACACCGCGGGCTCTCACGGCATTTAAATCTCCATGCCACAGGGTCTGTGAAGTGATCTCCCCCACCTCGTTGATGTTTTGTTTTTTTTTTTAATTTTTTTTTCAACGTTTTTTTATTTATTTTTGGGACAGAGAGAGACAGAGCATGAACGGGGGAGGGGCAGAGAGAGAGGGAGACACAGAATCGGAAACAGGCTCCAGGCTCCGAGCCATCAGCCCAGAGCCTGACGCGGGGCTCGAACTCACGGACCGCGAGATCGTGACCTGGCTGAAGTCGGACGCTTAACCGACTGCGCCACCCAGGCGCCCCCTCGTTGATGTTTTTATAACCTTCCGTGGTTCAATCTTCTCTTTATAGTTTGAGGAGATCTTGTTTACATCTGGCGGTTTGCCGTGTTTGACAACAGATACGAAACTGGGAGAATCTAAGACGGCAGTGATGCCGAGGGGGGACCCACCGAAAGGCCGTTAGCACTAAATCAGGTTGCCTTAAATCACGGTGTTTGGAGGTGTTGCCCAGGAGGGCAGGGAGGTGCTTCCTGAACAGCTGTTAGTGTTGTCCCGTTGTTTATGCTTTTTGCCCTGAACCCCCCAGAAACTGTTTCAGAGATATGTCAGGCCTTGTCTCCTGTAACCACTTTGAGATAGCACCTGTCTCCTCTCTCTGTATATCTCCTGCACCCTATTTGTTTAGCTGAGACATCTGTAAGTGTACTCCTCTCCCTTTAGCACATTTTTATGAAAGTCTTTTTTTTTTTTAATTTTTAATGTTTATTTATTATTTTTGAGAGAGAGAGAAAGAGAGCATGAGCAGGGGAGGGATAGAGAGAGAAGAAGACAAAGAATTTGAAGCAGGCTCCAGGCTCCGAGCTGCCAGCACAGAGCCCGACGTGAGGCTCAAACTCACAGACCATGAGATCATGACCTGAGCTGAAGTCGGACACTCAACCAACTGAGCTACCCAGGCACCCCTGAAAGTCTTTTTTTTTTTTTTTAATATATTTTATCCCAAGAAGAGCATCCTGCTGAACTGTGACAGACTTTGTGGTCTGTGGGTCTGGCAAGTACTCAAAGGTAATGCTTAGTACACAGTGATGCAGCGGAAATGCTTTTATCCCAGGCAGTGCACACTGTAATCCTGGCAATGGGGAGGCAATATACAAGGGAGGATTTAGGTTTTTAAATGAACCTACTTCCGAAAAAAAAGAAAAAAAAAAGTAGCCTCAGCTATAGCCAAAGGCAAGGAGCAGGGAAGTATTAATGTTTCGGTTTGTGAGTCTGGAAGGGTCCAGAGACAAAACGATGCCATGGTGAAATCCTCTTTCCATGAAGTTAGAACTAATCCTTGTAGTAGTCTCCAAATCTCAGACTTAACAGCAGCCCCTGGGAAATTAAATCACCATAGGTTACAGATAATTACTTCTGCAGAAGTTCAAGAGGTTTGGAGAACAGGAGGGCAAAAGGTATGGAGTGAACTTTTAGATTTGTGGTGGGTGGCCTTCAGAATTCTTTCCCAAGTAATCTTGTTTGGGGGCTGTAATCTCTCTGAAACATCCAGCTTACTTCCGTTGAAAAAACTGTATGAATTAGGGCATGGTGGAGACCAAAAGAGGTGGAGACCAAAAATTTGTCACCCTCCTGCTTCAAGTTGATGCTTCTGTGCTGAGACTTGGGGCTTTTTGGGGGTGGGGGAAGATTGGTCATCGGTTTTGCTTTGAACCTTTACTGTTGATCTGTTCATAAACAGCGCTTAAGGGAAAGAATGTCTGTTCTCCCTGCAGCCAAACACATCATGTCTCATATCATCCACTGTGCCCTGGGTCTGAAAAAAACACTGCTCTGACCGATGTCAGGGGTGCTTGCTACCATTCACAGTGCTAGGCAGGGAGACAGATGGGACTGTGCGGGAAGAACATCCGTGTGTGCTTTCTTGGGAGGCCCAGGCTCCAGAACATGCCTCAGCAGAGGTGACTGGAACAAGCGAGAGGTGGACGTATCGCCACAGGTGAGGCATTCCGGGGAATGGAACATGTGTGGGAAGAATGAGCTAGACCACTCCCGGTCTGTGTATCACAGTGCCGAGAAAACCTGTAATTTGTCATAAAAGATAGCTTTCCAGCTAGGGAATTGGTTGGGAATTGTGAAAAGCATTAATCTTAATGAGTCCTAAACAATGACATACGGAGACAGAATATTAAGTGGGAGAATTAAAGTCACAACATCAGCTGCACGCTGTCACCAGCCTGAGCTAGAGTTTGGATGGACTGCCTTTGTTACAGACCGAATGGATCCAGCTCTATTAAAAAGTTTGCTATTTTAGGGGAGTGTGTTTTACATCAATTTAGATTTTGTAAAATACTGCATTAAGTGATCACCCACCTTGATACGGAATTCTCTTACTTTCTGTGCCTGAGGCGCATGCCTCCCCTGGGTCACCCTAATCCTGGCCTTGCTGGTGCCCCTTCCAAATGTAAGATGGACGATGAGCCTGAGGGTCACACAGACCCTCCTTCTGATGTCCGTGCTGAGGCTGAGGGTGTTTTAAAACTGTCGAGACAAAGGGTGGTGGGCCCTCTGGTTTTGATATCCACCCGTTTCTCATTCTCTTTTGAGAGAGAGAAATGAAAGCACGGGAGGGGTAGAGAGAGAGGGAGAGGGAGAGAATCCCAAGCAGGCTCCACACTGCCAGGGCAAGAGCCCAACACAGGGCTCAAACCCCTGAACTGAGCCAAAGCGGGATGCCCAACCGACTGAGCCACCCAGGCGCCCCCCCCCCATCATTTCTCATTCTTTATGCCCCTCAGGGTTCTCTTTATGCCTGGTGAAACCCAATGTGTATTTCTCCCCATGTCTCTCCCTAAATCAAGGCTCACCCATGCATTTTCTTATTAGCTCTGTTCACGTCCCATCGGCAGGCATTGCCAACCGCAGAGCCGGGGGCCCTCCTGATGCTCCAAACTGAAGCCTCGGGCGCCTTCTCGCTACCTGCCTCTGCCAGCCCGCCGCTTTTCTGCTTCTGTTCCCTGTCTGAACCCGTGGCAGCTCCATCCATTCGCTCACCCAAGAGACAGCCTGGCAGTCCTTCTTTACTCCTCTCTCTCCTTGTCCTGTGCTTCTCATCAGTTTTTACATCCTCCTGGCTTTGGTCACTTAAGTATTTCCTGAATCTCTTCTCTTCCCTTCATCCCTGGGGCCACCTCCCTCTCCAGCCTGTTGTTTGTTATTGTCACCTCACAGCCCGGCACTTCAAAATCAAATGAAGTTTCTCAAGCTCAACACACTGTTTCTCACTCAGTGCCTTTGTTCATGCTGTTCCCTCTACCCGGAATGCCCTCCTCCCTTCATTTGGCTAACTTCTACTTCCTCTTTAAAACAAAAATTAGGCATTCCATTCACTCTTTACCCCACCAGAATTAACAGAGCACCTGTTTGGAGGTATTGGTCAGATTCCAGACTGTCACAGACGTGGTCCCTGCCCTCACAGAACTCTAGGCTGTCTTCTGGGCTGGAGGTGCTCATGTTCCACATGTGAGAACAGCAGGGGGAGCATTTGAAGAGAAGGGTCATCTACCTCCTTCTAGAAGCTTTGTCTGATTTCTCACCTTAGGCTAAGGTTAGTACCTTTCTCTTGTGCCTCCATAGTGCCCTGTGTTATGTCACAGCAACAAGCCCATGGAGTTGGGAATTCTCATCTCCCCGTCTGGCTTCCTTAAGGACGGAGGCCTCCTGTTTGTCCTTATAACCCCAGTCAGTGCCTGGCCATGTGAGCAACTCCGTACATGTTCGCTGAAAGGAAGACTGTGGCAGAAAGAAGGGGCAAGGAGAGCTAACAGATGCCGAGCCAGGACCTCGGATCACTGGCACGTCTTCAGCTGGCGGCTCCTGCTTCTTCAGCACTGCCCCTGTCGCTGCTCAGAACCGACTAGATGTATGAATGCTTCAAGAGTTCATTTTTTTTTCCCCTTGCATAAAGGCCAGAGTAGGTAAGGCCACAGTCAAGTAAGTGGAGTGCTTAGTGGAACTAAATTTCCGTGTTCTTCGAAATCTTATCTAAAAGAAAGTCTACAGTTTCCATGGCGTGCTTTTGAGATGCCTTTTAAAGTAGGAATCATTCCCAACAGAAGTGTGTTTTTGTGCTCAGAGAGGAGATGGTGGGGTGGGAGGGAGGCAGGGAGGGGGAGAGAGGGGAAGCCCACACGGTGCCTATGGGAAAGTCTGCTGGTGTTCTGAACAATGGGGAGTAGGGTCTTACAGAAACGAACTTTGCTGGGCAGGCCCCTGCAAGGTGTGTCGTTGAATCCTGCATAAACAGGAAGCTTAGAAGCCTGCTCAGGATCACTCGCAGGGAGGGACACACGAAGTCCCAACGAGCGAGAGGCACCCGACGGTGTTGAATTACCCGTCTTAGGTCGCTGCAGGTACAATCACAGTAAATTATGAAATACCTCCGGCCCCGTGTGGTTCCAACAGACAGAACAGCAGTTACCTTATAGTTTCTGCAGGAAGGGTTGAAGGCATTAGTTCCACAGACAAACAGAGTATCATCGCTTTTCTTTAGAAGAACTTTAATGAAGTTGTGACACTCGTCCTGAAAAATAATTCAGACTCGTTTGTGTCCAGTCAGTTCAGTACAGAAAACCCGTTCTTTCCTGTGTACCGTGATCTGCCGACCATAAGGTTAGAGCAAAGGTGGCTGTGGGGCTCCTCTGTTACACAGCCGAGCTCCTCCTGATTGTCTACCAAAAGGTGATGCTGACCGCAGTTGCTTTTTTAACAGTGAAAACGCGGCAGGCGTAGAGAGGAGCGAGCGTGTGTTTACGCCACAAAAGGACGACAAGCCTGGAAGTGCCAGTCTTCCATTATATTAATTTTAACACCAGATGTCCCGGGGTCCCTTGATGTTGCAGGGCTCCCGGCTGAAGTGTGTTTTTATGTTGGTCTAGGACTAAGACACAGCCCCCCCACATGTCTGCGGCAGCTTTTTTCTGCACGCTTCTCCAGCCTCCCTGGGGGCTCTGGGTGTGCGCGGTGGGCTAGTGGAGAGTGCACTCAGAAGAGTGGGGGCAGCCAGCTTTGTGGCCGTAATCCCTGGCGCCCCGACGTAGTTCATGATGCAGCCTTAGCAGCTGTCGTAATATTTCATCACGTTAAAAGCAAACTGTTTCTGCAAATTAAAGCCTTCAATAAGTTGATGGAAAAAGCAATTACCGAGGGAAAAGGGACTCTCACGATCCATTCCGCATCACGGTCTACGGTTGGAGATAACCGTCAGAAACTTAACCCAAAGTGGCAGCTGCAGGAGAAATGAAAATTGCCTACCTTATGTTTCCCCTTCATTCTGCATGTGTCTACATCAGCCTGTCTAGATTTCCATGTCAGTTTCTGCAGGGACCAAGAAAGAAATCAATTAGAGTCCAGGGGTGGTTGGTTGCATTTGATTTCAGAAGTAAGCGTTCCCTTGGGGAGACGGAGGCTGAACATATATTTATTGAAAGCTTTCCGCACCCTTTCTCCATGATTAATTCACCATAACAACAAAAGATCAGAGATGAGAACTGTTCATCTAATTTTGAACTCCTATCTATTCATTAAGCTACGGAATGATCTTCTTCTCTTTTGAGATAAAGATGAAGGAGAAAGGAAAGAGGAACAAACAGCAGTGTGGAAATTTCACGTAGAATATCCCAATCAACTCGCTAAATTACGCTCGTTTTGATAAAATACATGTCCTGGCCCTTTCCTTTCAGTTGACAAATCAGTTTTCATAAAGCACGTTTTTTCCTTAAAATATGGAAGTCATTTACTTAAACATAAAGGGGACATTCACTTTAGGTGGACAAAGATTGAATTCAGGTTACACTCCACGTAAATTCATGGACCGAAGGAATCGTCTACTTCTATGGCAGATTTTAATAACTAAAACACCTCCATGTGGAGTTATATAGGGGAAGCTTAGGTTGTATTTTATGTCTGTCTGAAATGGATAATCAAATTCCTGAGCCACAACAGTCAAATCCTAATACTGTAAGACATGGAAATGTAACATGGAAACATTTGTGGGGCAAAAATTTTACATAGGAAAACTGATATTTTCCTGGACAAACATGGCAGTAAAGGAATTTAGAAATGACCTAAAATTCCCAAGTTATATATGCACACATATTTAATGAATAAACTATGAAGTATGTAACTGTTTCTGAACATGTATTAGCCTCAAATTAGGATTCCACAAAATGTTCCAAATTATTGGCCATGTCATCTCAATCAATGCAGTTAAAATACGTATTCCCTTCAAGAACTATCCTAAAGCCCTTCATGCTAGAAAGATGGTTTTAAAACTACTTACTTTGCTACAATAAATTTCTTCTGTGTGTGAGGTGTCCATGTCAACAGTATAAATATGGTCCCTGTAAACAATGAAAAATTAATAGTGTCAAACACAAGAGTCGAGATAGTTAATGTTCTCCTGAGTGAGTATATATCTCATTCAAGGCAGATAAATCCATATCCCTGTTATTAAAAAACAAGACATTCACACGCAAGAAAAAGGGAACCGCTCAGCCTCTGAGAGGTGCCGATGGACCCACTCTGCTATTTCTGACAAATCATGGGATCTTTCTGGAGGGGGCACCTTTTAAAAAAACCTTGCTGTAGTGTCCCTCATGCCAGAACTACAATATCTGTATGTGTGTAGTTCAGGAGAGAGGACTCTGAAAGTTAAATTGATCCCCAAAGCCAGAACACAGATGGGTTCATGTGCCTTTATAGCGTCTTCAAATCCACAAACCGATCACTTGCATACCACACTTGTTCATCACCGGTGGGGAGGGGCGGGGGGGGGGGTGAGGAGACCAACAAAAAGCAAATCTCTGGCTGTTTCCCCCTTTACAAAACGTGTTTTCAGCCTTAGCTTTGACAATTTGATTGACAAGTTGGGAGATGGTAAAGGTGAAATTATTTCCAGAAAGCACTATTTTCTTCACACAACGATGGTCAATTAAGGTCTAAAACGTACTTGAGCTAAAGTTTACATTTCTTGCTTCTGTTCACCTTCCTGTTTTGCTGAGAATTTGGTTGTCTTTACGATTTGCTGCCCATCTCCCCCCTGGAAGGGAAGAAACAGAATCAGCAGCTCAGGTGTGGGGCTATATTTAAACATCCCCTTCTGTGTGAGCGGAGTACAAGGGCGTTTTTGTCTGGAATTCAGAAGAAAGAAAAGAAAAGAACTATGCTCAACTGGAAAGATGGGGGGCTTGTGAGGGAAAGCAAAACAGCTCGTTTTCCCTTGAAATAACATTGACTTTTTCTAAAATGCAGGAAGTCCTGGGGCTGGAAAATTACCCACAGCTTTAAGCCAGGACCTCAAGGCTCCCACATGGAGACTTTCAAGCCCCCTCATTACTTAAGAGAAAGTGGAGGGAGGGGGGAGGAAAAAAGGAAAGAAAAAAAGAAAGGAACGATCTGCTGTCAGGATTCACTTTAATTTTTTCCCCCCACAGTTCCTTGGAAATCTGTCTGCTACTGCTTTTAGGAAAAGTACAACAGAGAGAAACAGAAATCAAAACTGGCTCTCTCATGTGAAAATAAAAGTTGGGGGCAAGGCTGTTGGCTTATAAAATTTCCTTGCAACTGTGAGCGTGTGAGCCTCTGTGTGTGTGTGTGTGTGTGTGTGTGTGTGTGCGCGCGCGCACGCGCACGTGTGGGTGCGTGTGTGGTCGGGGAGAATGGTGAGCCTGTTTTTTTTGTTTTGTTTTGTTTTTTTTTTTGGTAAATTGCTGAATTGGGAAGTTCTTGGAACCTCAGTAGGGTGCCAGAATCACCCTGCCCTTTAATTTCAAGGCAGTTTTATTGCATTCTTTTATTACTTGTTTGACTTTATTGGTGGTGCTGTGGGTCAGGCTCATTATTGGGATGGAATTGCTTATTACTTCAGTATCAGGTTTGCAGTGACTCTAGTGTTTTCCTTACCCTGCCTCCCCTCAAAACTTTTAAGGAGGAGCTGAATATATGAATTGTAAATTAACAACTGATTAATATGCATTGGCAATTCCTCAGAAAGCTCTCGGATTGCCCCCTTCTGGCATGGCCTGTTTATGTTAATTAGCAGTTTCAGAGATTAAACAAACAAACAAAAAAAGGATCTTCAAAATGGATAGTAATAAAGCCGAATTGAAAGGGGTTCCTGCCATCAAGGCTCACTCAATCTCTGGGTTCTGGATAGGCCTTGGCTTCTGATTGCTGACTCAGATTGTCTGGAAGAGCAGGGAAGCCTTTTAGAAATAGAATTCCCTGAATGAAACCTTTTGGGCAGTGGCAATCTTTTTCAATATCCAAGAGATCCCACTGCCCAGCGAACAGAAACAGCGCTTTTATGCTAAATCTAAGACCAGAATGGAGGGCTATTCCCAGCTACCCGTGTGTTCATCTCAGGGTTCACAAGCCACTCTGACTGAATTAAGTTATTTGAACACAAACTGACTTAATCCAAGGACTTCCCTCTTCCTCCCCCACAGTGAGCAAAACTGAACTGAAAGTTGCCCTGGTTTGAGCCTGGGGGAAGGATATGACTTTAAGTCGGGTCCCTTGCTGCCTAGGAACCTGGATCCCTCTGGGCAATGCTGGGAAGTTGAAGGGCGAGGAGAGACCTTAAACATGGTGGCCAGGGAGCTCCTTGAGGAGTTTTCCTAAGGGTGTGGATCGAAGGGAAGGGGCTGTGTGTGTAGAGTGGAAGTCAAAATGTCAGTGTGAGGGCGTTTTACAAATTTGACCTTTCACAAAAGGCAAGTCTGTTTCATAGTCTTTTTTTAAAATTTAATTTATTTTAAAGTTTATTTATTTATTTTGAGAGGGAACGCCGAGTGGGAGAGGGGCCGGGAGGGAGAGAGAGAATCCCAAGCAGACTCCACACTGTCAGTGAGCCCGAGGTGGGGCTCAAACCCACACACCCTGAGATCGTGACCTAAGCCGAAGTCGGACATTTAACCGACTGAGCCAGCCAGGTGTCCCAAGTCTGTTTTATAGTCTTAAAAAAAGCATGAATGTGTTTCTCTCCTTTTTCCCCTTACATTTCTGGTCTCTTCTTTCTGGAGGGTGGGGGTTAGGATAACACTGTCTTGGTTTTAACAAGCTGGAATAACGGTCACTTTTTAAGTTTGTGTAGCACTTGGCTCATAACTCAGGGGCCACCCCGGACCTGCAGTCCATACCCGCATTAAATCATCAGGTGTAGGGACAGTCCACTAGAGACTCAGTTACAAAGTGAGTCATTCACAGAAGATTCTTGACTCAAGAATCTCACAGATCCAAAGCATAATCATTTGTTTTGACCTGCCCGTAGATAATTGGGTACAAATGTAATCTTCCAGTCCTGCTACATTTAGGAAACTAAAAATGGTATTTAAGAAGGACCTGATACTCTTTTTTTTAAACATTTAAAATGTTTATTTTACTTTTATTTTAGGGAGAGCATGATTGGGGGAGAGGGGCAGAGGGAGAGACACAAAGAATCTAAAGTGCCCCCCACCCAACATGGGGCTCGATCCCATAACCCTGGGATTATATCATGACCTGGGCCAAAATCAGGAGTCGGATGCTCAACAGACTGAGCCACCCAGGTGCCCCAGAAGGACCTGATATTCTACCAGAGAGGTACCTGCTGAGGCCCTTATGAGAATGCTTTCCAGTGAATACCCACACTGGCTGTGTTCTTGGGCAACAGCGGTTAGAAGGTTACTGCCAGATAAATAGGCTCAACTTTCCTACTCAGTAGGTGCCTAGTACAGGAAGTAAATTCCCAGAGTGTAGAGCAAGGCCAGCCCATTTCAAATCCTGCCTTTGCCACCGTGGCCCAGGCATTTCACCTTTCTGTACCTTGCTTTCTTCCTGTAAGACATGAGGATAATAATAGCTCCTTCACCTAAGGTGTTTTTTTTTTTTTTCCTCCAGGATTGAATGAATTAACATTTATAAAGAATTTACATAGCATGATTTATATAGAACGTACAAGTAGTATATACCATATAAGTATTTGTGAAGTAAAATTGTTAAAAAGTGTTTTGGCATTGCTCCCTAGGATGTTTTGTGGGATACTCGAAGAATATTTTAATGTGGCCAGTGGTTTTTGGTTTATGTTGCCTAGCTTGTCATTTTAGAACACCTAAGTGCTTTGGAAGAATCAAGCACTGTTGTTATTTACCTGTTCCTTATCTATGTTCACGGGCATACAAGTATCACAAACACACTGTCTATGTTTTCTTCCCACTGTGAAGTGATTAATCAGTCTAGACCCAAGTTAAGATCACAGTGGAACCCCACAAGATAGCGTTCTTTGTTGCTCTTCATTTAGAATTATTTTGAATGAGCTACATACCTCCAAAACTGAGGATCATACATTGTTAGAATCCAAAGGAACTTCTCTTGTTTTTAAAAAAAATTTTTCTTAATGTTTATTTATTTTTGAGAGAGAGAGAGATACAGAGCACAAGTGGGAAAGGGGCAGAGAGAGAGGGAGACACAGACTCCAAAGCAGGCTGTAGGCTCTGAGCTGTTAGCACAGAGCCTGACGCAGGGCTTGAACCCACGAACCTTGAGATCGTGACCTGAGCTGAAGTCGGACGCTTAACCGACAGAGCTTAACCTGCGCCACCCAGGTGCCCCAATCCCAGGGGATTTCTTAGGATAATCTAATCCAGCGTCTCATTTGACAGAGGACACTTATGGCCAGAACAGTTGTGGTCCAGGTAAGTTAAGAACATAATGAGGAAAAAAGCCTAAATTCCACGTGAGCACTGTTGAGGCTGTATTCTTACCCTGCCATTCAGCCTTAAGACATGGTCTATTTAGATGACAATACCCAATGGATGAGTATTTTCTTACTAGATCCAAATCAAAAACTTTCTACTGCCATTCTATGGCAGTAATGAGATACACCATATATTCACTACAAAAATACTAACAGGCTTAATACACATCCACACCCATATCTTTATAATAAATGTTTACAAATTCAAGTTAATTTAACAAGTATCATACTGGTCGCTGGAGTAGATATTTGTGTATATGTTCAAGAGAGTGGATTCTTTGAGTCTAAGCTCCAAAATATGCAATTATTTCGCTCTAAATCCACCTACAGTTAAACAGACACAGAAAATCTTGCAAGAATGATGGCTTGACAAAGTAAAGTAGCCTTCAAATTAAATAACACATTATTTGGGAATGTCATGATCTTTTAAGACGAGGCATCACAGGCACATTCGATCTTAGGACCTTCGTCGGATGCTGAGGACAGACATGAGGAAAAGGCAACTCACCTAGCAGCAATGTAGAGGGTTCTATTCATGATCATAATCATCTGGATGTCCAGCCTGTGCCTCTGTGTGGTGTTCCGTCCTGGCTTGTGGCCCACAAACACCGGATACTGTTTTGTATCTGTGAAAAGAAGAGATGGGGCAAGAGAGGGAAAGGAAATCAAGCCAAGAATTGACAGGGCAGGGAGAGGAGGGGGGCCCGGCCACAAAACAAAACCATATTTGAGTCAGTCCATGCCACCACTTTCCATTTCCAATGAGTCTGTTATTTTAGGAAAGCCTGTGATAGACGGTGCTCTGTAAGGGACGATCAAGTTACAGTTTCATTTCCAGATGATAATAAGCCTGGACTTCTGTTTCTGAGTGTCACAATTTCTGACTTGTCCCTCTTTCTGGGGGTTAAACTTGCAAGTGAACCCTTTACATGAAGGTGCTCTTTTCTTCCCGTTTTCTTTTCATCTTCTTTAGAGTGCTAAGCCCGAGGGGCAGCCTGCCAAAGATCTTGTCTCCGGACAAAACTATTTCAAAGCAGCTTTCCCATCAATCACCACAAAGGCAATGTGGTCTGGAGGCGAGAGCCCTCATCCAGGAGCCAGAAGAAAAATACAGTCTCCACAGGCGTCCAGTTGGAATAATCTACTATTGAAGGCAGCCCTGCTAGGTTGGTTGGCATTCTAGGAACTGTGGGAAGTTCACTCTTGAGTTAAGCAATTGGCTTAATCTCACAGAAGCGGGGGGCTTCAACAGGACAGGGTCAAACGGAGTGTAGCCAGTCGGGTGATCTGGAATTTTCCCTGACTTGGAGAGTCAATGAATATATTTCTGCTTTCCTACAGTTCTCTTTAGCTGAGAGTGGGCAATTTGCAATAATATCTGACCTTTAGAAATACCTACATCTCAAAAATCTCTCTACCTTTAAACCTATAATCTCCAGAGCACTGGCAGTCCTCCAAAGAAACTCAGGAGGAAAGAAAGATGAGTCACGTTTAGAAATGTTTTTTGGGGGGTGGGTGGGTGGGGTGTAAATAATAATTTGAAAACCATTCAGATTTATGCTCAGATCCCTACACTGTAAAAAACATGTTTTGAGAGACAGAGAGAGTGTGCACATGTGTGCGAGAAGGGGAGAGGCAGAGAGAGTGGGAGGGAGAGAGAGAGGGAGAGAGGGAGAGGGGGGAGGGAGGGAGAGAGAAAGAGAGAGAGAGAGAGAGAGAGAGAGAGAGAGAGAATCCCAAGTAGGCTCTATGCTGTCAGTGTGGAGCCCGATGCAGGGCTTAATGCCATGAACCATGAGATCATGGCCTGAGCGGAAATCAAGTCAGATGCTCAACTAAATGAGCCATCCAGACACCACAAACACCCCCCCACCCCGACACACGCATACACATTAAACCCCTGTAGTATCTGAGCAGTACTCACAGTGGGTATCAGAGAGTAAAATATACCTTGGTATATCAAGCTTGGTATGGGAGTATCTTGTGCTTCCCCCTCTACTGCTCTGAAATTTCATTTACCCATTCGTCAAGGAGCTCGCTAAAACAAATTCACATCTCCCTTCTGTCAAGAATGTGAGTGTCCACGGACATTGGATTTTCAGCAGCACATTTGTGCTGGGGGACTTCTTCACAGGGGCACCAAAGATAGAATACCTATCTTAATTATGATTAGAGATTAAGAAATGTGTATTAAGGTTAGGGCCCTTGAGTCAGGTGGACTGCCACTTTAAGAACAACGATTTCGAATGACACAGTTTGGTCCTTAATCTCGCCCTGACTTTTGTTTGCTCTTTATTTTCTCTGTCAGGTCTTGCCACTTCACCTTCGTGTAAAATTATTTCTCTTTTCAACCTAGACTGTCCAGCAGAAAGCCAGGCATTGATGGATCTCCTTAGTATCCCATATAAATGCTAAACACCTTCCTTATGGTTTGTTGAGTGTTTGTTTTGGGATGATTACTGGGAAAATAGATATTTGGGTAAAAGACTCTCTTTCACGTTTACTGTGATAAAACATTTTGTCTTTTGGAGAGAAGGGAAAGAAGTAGTTAATTGCCTGTTCCATCCCACACTCAGGTAGGACTTCCCTCCAGTAGTCAACTGAATTCTTAATTGTGTGGTTTTCTCCCCTTGACACTGAGGCAGAGACTAAAAGGAAAGTTATACATAGTTAAAATAGATCCTCTGTGAATTCAGAATCACTCTTAAGGCTAGCAATGATAGCTGTTCTAAGTGTAAAAGAAAAGTTAATTTGTGTCCCTAAGTCCTCCAGAACTGTCTTATTTCCTGTTCTTATCTTGTAAAATGCCCACGCACTAACTACATACGAAAACATCACCACTGGCAATACACAGAAGGTAGTGACATTCTCCCATGGCAGGTTTTCGGGCATGATCATGAATGGCCTCCTTGCAGTGACTTGAGACTTCATCAGAGGTACTGAGAAGCATTTCACATCCACACACACATGTTCACACGTGTCTCCACACCGGTATTTAACAGAGTTACAGAACAGCCATCTCACCAATTTGACGAGACGCCTCTGTCACCTGCAAGTTAAAGTGACTAACAGTCTCCTGTTGTATTAGATTTTAGAAAATGTAGATGTTTTGCTGGCTGATGCAGCCTACAGTGCCCACCAAGGAAGAAAAGGACAGTGAAACTGTGGATACTTACAGTTGCCATGCGAAATACTGATTGGTTCAGAATCTTCTGGGAAACCAGCCCCAGCAAAGTGTAGCAGTGTGAAATATAGCAGCAAGGCTTCTGACCTCATAGTAGTTCAGCGGGGAGACTTTATTTCTCTACTTCACCCTGCCAAAGAGCAAAGAAAGAATTTTTTTTTTTTCAAGTCAGCTTTATTCACCTCCATGAAATGAAATGGCCTTGAAGATAAATTTAAGAGACCAGGGGCCTCGCCTTCATATCTTTTCCATTGTGAGTTCACGGATTATTGTGTTTTACATAAGAAACCTGTAACCACTAACCACTATGCACCCTCCTTCCCCATGCATCCGAGCCCTTTTGCAAAGCCCCTTCCAAACACGTGGCCCAGAGCCCGAGTTCCTTTGTCCTGAGCCATTTTAAGGCCATTATAGGTGGCCGTTCCACAATTACTGCATTCCAAAAAATGGACAACTGAGCACGCATTTTTTTTTTTAACGTAAATACTTTTCTTCTGAGCAGGTATACAGCAGCAGGCCATCCCCCAGACATGTTTTGTTTGGCCAGCTCAGGATTTTTAAAAAATTTAAAGTAGTTGTCAGTATTGGAAAAGCTAGGAGGTTTCTTTCTTTCTTTTTTCTTTTTTAAATTTTATTTATTTATTTTGAGGGCGAGAGCTCGAGAGCATGCACGCCAGCATGAGCGGGGGAGGGGCAGCAAGAGAGGGAGAGAGAGAATCTCAACCAGGTTTCACACCCAGCAGCACAGAGTGGGACGTGAGGCTCATACTCATGAACCATTAGATCATGACCTGAGCCAAAACCAAGAGTTGGATGCTTGACTAACTGAGCCACCCAGGCACCCCCCAAAATTAGGAGGTTTCTAGTAAAAATCAGAATATCTGACATACTGACCTAAATCACAGTTCCCTTCAGGCATCACACCCCAACACACACACACACACACACACACACACACACACACACACACACCAACACACACACACATACCCTATAATGGGGCCCTGTTTGCTAACTTCTGTTATCTGCTTGACCCCTTAGTTGAGATGTTCACCCTTGGTTTATACAATTCCACAATAATTCTAGAGTGACCTTAGACATAAAATCACGCAATCTATGTCTAAAAAGAAAGAAATGGATCCTTTAGACTCTGAAGGATACTGTAGGGAGAATCTGAAACCACATCCTGTAATGGTATTGTTGATTAAAATCATCTCTCTATATTTTAGTCTCAAATACTGCCTTGCAATGAAACAGTAGTGAATAAAAATGCCAGATATACTGTTCTGCGCAGGTGTATTTTCTTAAAGATGCTCTTTATGTGTAGAAAATTCTCCTAAATCTTAGAAATAAAAGCAATCCCACGTAGGGCTGCTGGATACAGTGAAAGAAGACTCATAATACAGTAAATATCACATAATTCTCAGGCATATTTCAAGTGAGTGTTGATCTACTGGGAAAATAATGTAAAATGGGGATATCTTTTCATCTTTCCAAAGTGGTAAAGCCTTTGAAGTAGCCTGCCAAAGATGATCTTTTTGAACAAAGCTATTTTACAGTAGTCCATCAATCATTTAAGATTTGTGTGCAGAAAAGTCAAACTTAGTAACTTAGATGTCTTTGAAAGTTAATTTGGCAAACAAACTGCTAACTTAACGCTTTTTAGAACACCACTTAATATTAGATACCTATGTCTCTCTTCTTCATGCCAAAAAAAGCATTAACAAGTCCCAGAGTGTTGCATCGCAACTTACAATTTCACAGACACAGCTGGGTCTTAATCATTTCTTCAGTTGAAAAGTACACATTAATTAATTTGCTTTATCTTGAAGAAGAGGCAGAGAGCTTGCGAGCAAAGCCCGAGCAATTCTGTATCTCCCATCTCTGATGTGTGGATTAAAATTAAACCTTAAATGAGGACTTGCTCACAAGGGTAATCCATTACCAAGAGACGTAAACATGTATTTATAGACAGGTTAAAAGCAATCGTCTGTTCATTCATTCACTTGCCAGTTCTTCCTATTCTGGAGAAACTGAACCCAAAGGGAAGAAGCTCTGAGGTCCCCTTATTTGTTTCTCATGGCATCTGTTCAGTTTAACACTAAAGAAGAGAAATCAATAACAAGAGTAAGTAAGACATAAACCATATACCAGTCAACTGTTGCAGTTTTAGATGAGAAAGTACACAGGGAAAAGGAAGTGGCAACATGTACCCAGGGCTTGAGAGCAGTATTATCGTAGAATACAGAAGCATATTACCTCGGAGAGTTTGCTGCACATAATGGAAGAATAATGGGAGCCTCAGAACGCTGATTCTCATTGCTTTAGAAATCTTTGGGAATATATGTATACGTTTGCAGACTAATTTGTCTTGACATGACAGATGAGTCCCTAGCCTTCCACAATTGGCATTCCTCTTTGTACAAATGTCCTACAAGCTAACGAGACCGAGTCCTGCTATTTTAATGTACCTCCCAATTTTCATGTTTCCCATCCTAAGAGGGCGTGGGGTAGACACAATATGCACAGCCCCAGGAGCCGGCAGGCAGAGCAGTGCTTGCAGAAGAAACCCATTATGCACTTCCGTGACTTCTCTGAATCCTTCACACATAGCCAGGACCATGGCTGAGATGGGTTATTTACATGTCCCCCGGTTTACGGTAGGGCTGTGCGCCAGGAAAAATAGCCATTTTGTGTGTCTTTCTCTCATCATATCATCAGGTTGTTAACATGTACGTCATACGGGAGAAAGTGTTCGGGCAGTACCGCGGGCAGTCCACACGAACACTCCACAGTTGTCTTCAGCTGCGGTTTTGATGTATTATCCCCTTCCTACCCAACCTTGGGCTCTAACCCTTGCAGATATGTAGGCAATATATTTTCTTGTTGAAACGATTACTTTGTGGGGCGATCCCAAGTCAATCACGTTGTCATTTCCCGTTCTGCGGAACATGAGCTGTGTCTCCCTACTAAGACCACGGCAGTACAGAACCAAAAACCAAATAGGAGCTCGGCGCTGAGCTTAAAACTCTTAACCTCGCTGGGATACTGCAATTCAAGAGGTTGTTTAAGTAGGTTTTGAAACTTTGAAAAGCGCTACCCACAGAGAGCATATTTATAGGTGTCTGCAGACATTTGCCGATTTCCCTCTCTTGGACGCTGCTTACAGAGTCCAAGTATGATTTAGGTTTCAGCAAATATCCAGACAATTAGATAATGGGAAGGCTTTCAATGTGACGATTCCAAGCAGAAACATCTACTTTGAAAGTAAGCTTATTCTGTCTGAATTTTCCATCTAATTGTCTCAACTTTCTACCATTCTTAGCCTGAAGAGAAATGGCCTTTGTAAAATGTACCATTACTATGAAGTTATAATCCTAGTCTTCTCCAACCCACAGTATTTGTGGAAAACCTTAAGAGCACTCTTAATTTTAATAGGCATCTGCTCGGTGAATTTATTAGATCTATTTAGATACATCTAAAATTGATGAGCTGACTTTACTCTGAGTCACATGGGCAGGAATTGTGTTGACTTACTACATGGTGTCAGCTCAGATACCAATTCTCTTTTACTGTAATTTTTCCCCTACGGTTTTTAAGACCAAATTGAGTAATGGATCCATGATGTGTGACCCGTGTGGCTGAACAGTCTGTGCAGAATGCTTGATTGGCCAGGAAAGCAGCCTTCAGTATTCCAGATCGAGGGCCAAACAAAAGGGGCTCAAAGGAAACCTGTCTGAAAATCTCGTGACTGCATTTGTGTTGATACTTGGTTTTTCAAATGATCAAATATTTTCAGGAATTGGTGCTTCCATCTACCTCCCTCCCCCGTACCCTTGTCATACAGCAGGTCACCGTGGCAGCAAAGCATGAAACAGGATGTCACTAGAACTGGGAATGATTATGAAGTCAGAGAACGAGAATTGCCACATCTTACTTCTGATTCATCAGGTTGATTTCATAAGCACCGAGAGGATTGGGGAGCCATGACAGGCCTATGCAGCCAGAGTACCACTTATGCTTAACCCCTGATACTAGTTCCAATCCTCTGCCCAACTGTTCCCCCAGTTCCTGCCCTGGAAAATTCTACTTGGGCTCATACACTGCTGGTATCTAGGACTTGGCCAAAACTTGGCTCACAGAGCAGGAAAAAAAAAAAAAAAAACAAAAAAAAAACCACAACTAAGTTGCCAACATTTAGAAAAGAAAAATAGCAGATTTAATGTACAACTCTGGATTTCTGGCTTCTTAAAGATAAATCTGAGATCTGGCTTAGCTGGCCAACATTCCACATGGCCAATGCTCTGGAGCCAAGCAGCGGCTGCCCAAGTACAGCGGCTAGCCCTCTCCCATTGGAAACATTCCCACCACGTTCCGTTGTCTTAGGAAGGCTCTTCACCCGCTAACCTCGCTTCACCTGTCTGACCCTTGAAGCCTCGGCTCTGAGGGCAGCCTCCATGCCCAGGAAAGGCACATCACCTCTGCTGCACGAATTATTCTGCTTGTTTTTACCGTATCCGCAAGCAGTGGTATGTCAGTCTTAGCCAATGAACCCAGTGGGACCCAGCGTCGGTACACGCAAATGAATGGGTGGATGTATGCTGCTCGTTTTAGAGACTCAAGGGGGCTGCTCCACATGCTGCCAACCCGTGCACCTGCAGCACAGTGTGCCTGCCCCTGCACCTGGACTTGGCTGTACGGATACAGCTTGTATCACAGTCTTCTAGAATGTTGGCATCCAGTGAATGTTTTAATAATACGCGGTAATGGTGAGAAAGATAATTTACCTGGAGACTTGCAAATGCAACATGTTCTGGATAAGAGCTCTTAAGTGTGTCCTAGAAATAAAGAGGAAATGGTGGTAGTGGCAGGGTTCCCCCCCCCCCCCCCGCCATGAGGCAAATCATTTACTCCCATGTTTCAGTCATTCTTTTCAAGAGCACATTTTCTACTGACATCATAAGTTTTAAAGGTAATCAATAATTCTCGCTGTCATTAATAGAAGGAAGGGCACACTAACAGGGTGACCCTGGGCAAGTCACATAGCCTTGCTGGCTCTGTTTCCTCACCTGTGAAAGGAAGGGATTTCAAATGTAGTGGCCTCTGGGACTCTGCCAGGCTCTGAGAGTGCAGGTGACTCTGCCCCAATGAAGAAGGGAGTGGGTATGTGGCGGTGATTAGGGCCGACAGTATGGAGTGACCTTGAGCCAGGATGCTCCTGTTGTGAAAAGTTCCTTGAGCTGGAGCAGAGGAATCCCAGCATGTGATGCTGCCCGCTTTCAACATCAGGACAAGCAAGGTTCAAGTCCCATAAGTAGTTCTAACCTGGCCACAGGGACCATACCTATTACTATTTAATCCCGTTCAGATAGTTGGGTTTTACACTAAGGGTAACACTTCTATTTTTATTGCTCTAGCTTAAAAAAAATATTTTTAAAATTGAAGTGTAAACTGACATATTAGTTTTAGTTTAGATCTACATCATAGTTATTTGATATATATATATGATATATATCAAATAGCTATGATATATGTAATATATATCATATATATCAAATATATCATATATATGTTATATGATATATATATGTGTATATATATATCATATATATATGATATATTTGATATATATATCATATATATCTGATATATATATATAATTTTAAGTAGGCTTCATGCTCAGCGTGGAGCCCAGTGCGGGGTTTGAACTCACAGCGGTGAGATCAAGACCTGAGATGAGATCAAGAGTCAGATGCTTAACTGACTGAGCCACCCAGTGCCCCTGATTTGATATTTTTATACATTGCAACATGATCCCCATGTTCAGAGTAGTTACCATCTGCACCATACAACATTATTGCAATATTATTGAGTATATTCCCTGTGCCCTGCATTACATCCCATGACGTGCTTGCTTTATAACTGGAAGTTTGAACCTCTTAATCCCCTTTGTCTGTTTCACCCGCCCCCTTACCCGTCTCTCCTTTGGTACCCACCATTTGTTTCCTGTATCTATGAGTCTGCTTCTATTTTGCTTGTTCATTTGTTTGTGTTTTTTAGATTCCACATATGAGTGAAACATGGTGTTTGTCTTTCTCAGTCTGACTTCCTTCACTTAGCAGAATACCCTCTACATCCATCCGTGTTGCAAATGGCAAGATTTTGTAATTTTTTGTGGCTGAGTAATATTCCACTGCACGTGTGTACACACATACACCCCACTTCCTTGTCTTTTCATCTCTTGATGGACACTTGGGTTGCTTCTGTATCTTGACTGTCGTGCTCCAGCTTCCTGACGTCATCACCTTTGTCTTTATAATGTGATTGTCTTTAAAAATCTGAATTGAAATATGTGAAAACAGGCTATTGCTCATAATGTAGGAGGGTAGAAAGAGCAGAGGGTCAAAACATGGGCTTTTGAATCCCACTTACCAGCTGGGACCTTTGACAAGATAAGATGCCGAAGATCACCGGGCCTCAGTCTCCTCATCTTTGGAGTGGGTAAAAACAGTGTCTTAAGTTGGGTTGTGAGATAATGCACATAAAAAGCGGTAGCCCTCCATAAATAAATGTTTATTCTTCTGTTGAGAGACTAAAAGATTACCTTTTAATAGCTTTTCTTGGAACTCCTTGAATTCTCAGGTGGGCCCCAGATTAGCAACTGGGGTGTTCTCCTTCTTTGGTGGGAGAGGAATCCCTCTCGCCTTTCCCCTTCCCTTTTCCTCCTGCTCTCACTCCCCTCTTCCTCCTTCCTGGTCCCTGAGCTTCCTATCTCTGGAGGTGGGCATCCGGGAGAGGTGGAGAGCCTGCCTCAGAATGGCGTTAATTCACTCTGTGTGATTTGTTAAACGTGCATCCCAGCACTCACTGGAGTGCAAAGGAAAGTAACAATGTGGACAATAGGAAAGGGATGGGGTGGGAGTGGAGATCTATCGAGGACTGTCTGCATGCAAGGTAACCATGCATGTTATTTTAGTTAAACATCGCAGCCACCCAGGGAGACAGACCGTATGGTCTCATGCACACAAGGAAACTGAGGCTCCGGAAGGTTAGGCGACACGGCCAGGTGGCACACCGTCACTATTTACGACACCAGCAGTAAGAACGGGAAGTGCAGACGCAAACCCAGGTCTGTGTGATGCCAACGTTGATGTCCTTCCAGTACATCAACGAGAAAGGAGAACAGAAGGAAGGCTGGAAAGAGAGAGCTGCCGACATAAATAGAAACTGCACTTAAGGTAATAGTTGAATATAGGTCGATGCATCTCTGCTCACGTGGACAGAGTGGCTGAACGTCCCTAATGGCTTCAGTAATAAAACTATAAAAGGAGTACACGAGTTGCTTCCAAACATGTCGGCATGCAAAGGCTCATTCCACTTTACAGCGCTGTGATTGCAGGCTTAACGTGACAGAAAGACGCAAATGCTTCCAAGCCACAGTTTTAGGAGAAATTGATTGTCTCGTGACAACATTGTGTTAAGTGGAACCACTTGCCAGCTTACAGCCTCCTCAGCAGTGATGTTGTAAAGCCGATACATCATAGAGAACAGTGTCTGTTATGAAGGGTAAGAACAAGGCCGCCTGCTTCAGGAGCTGATAAGATAAATAGATCTGGACACCCCTCAAGTCAGGGGAAGGAGCCTCTGCCCAGAGAGAGGCGGGAGAGCAGGTGCTGGTGCAGAAAATCCAGCTTGCTGAATGCTGGAGACTCGTCTCCCAGACACCCAACTGCTGATTATTCTCGCACCATCTCAAGAATTACAAGTGTTGAAACAGCAGGTGTCCCTCACTGGCCTGGACAGCCCTGTTTCAAGGGCTCTGGCATTAAGAGGCTGCTGCTGTCCACAGGATGCATGGCCGGGGCCACCAAAGAACACTTCCCAGATGGAATTAGGAGCAACGTGGCCCCGGTGATCCTGGTTGAAACCGTTCAACCCAGTCTTTAGGGACCACGTCTGGCCACCTGTTGGGTGATATTTGCATTAAGACATAAGGTTCATGCAAATGAGAAAGATAGCCCTGGCTTCTTCATCTTTTTTTTTTTTTTAGTTCATTTATTTAGTTTGAGAGAGAGAGAGCATGAGCAGGGGAGGGCAGAGAGAGAAAGGGAGAGAGAAAATGCCAAGCAGGCTCTTTACTGTCAGCCCAGAGCCCGACGTGGGGCTAGAACCCACGTGCCGCAAGATCATGACTTGAGCCGAAATCAAGAGTCGGACACTTAACCGACAGCCACCCAGGCACCCCTAGCCCTGGCTTCTTTTTTTTTTTTTTTTTTTTTTTTTTTTTTTTCAACGTTTTTTTATTTATTTTTGGGACAGAGAGAGACAGAGCATGAACGGGGGAGGGGCAGAGAGAGAGGGAGACACAGAATCGGAAACAGGCTCCAGGCTCCGAGCCATCAGCCCAGAGCCTGACGCGGGGCTCGAACTCACGGACCGCGAGATCGTGACCTGGCTGAAGTCGGACGCTTAACCGACTGCGCCACCCAGGCGCCCCAGCCCTGGCTTCTTAATAAAGACTCCGCTCTCTCTCTTTCTCCTCTTCTCAGCCATCAGCAGAGACATAAAAGCACCCACTTCAAGGGAAATGTCACAGACCTAACTTCAGCACATCTTGGAGAGTGATGTTGGCATTCAGTGGAGCATAATAATAAACACTGTGTATAACAGATGTTCCATCTTAGGTCTAAAGCCACCGTCACAAAGGAGCAGAAAAACAGCTGTGAATTCGGAAGTCTCCTTAGGAAAAAAAAATTTATTGGAAAAAGTAAAGTTTGGTTGTAAACCGATTGAATCTTTTAAGGGGAGAAGGGATGTCTTAGCTTTCAGGAGGTTCTGTGTTACGACCGTTTTCTTTGTCTTTACCAACATGGCCCCCTCCTCCCCGACACCCGCCTTCCCCAGCCGCCCCCCTGCCGAGCCAAGGCGTTCAGTGCACTTTGCTCAGATGTTTCCAATATACTCTTCTGCCTCACCAGGGCTCCGTGGGCATAGTCATGACCTTAGCAGGCCCGAGAATACCGTAGCCAAGTGTCTTGACCTCAGAAAGCTGCAACAGTCCCAGCCATGCTCATCTAAGTCACACACCAGCTTCTGGCCAACTCCATGTTTGCAGCCTTTACAGTATTGCTGAACTCCAGTATCTGCCCGGAGGCAGAAACAAATCCCCCCTTTGTTTTACCATTAAGGAAACTGAGGCCCTGAGAAGTGAGGTCACTCGCCAAGTGTGGCACAGCTCAGAAGTGGCAAAGCTGAACAGCAGTCGAGGACTCCTGACTTCTTCCTTGAGCTCTGTCCCTACATTACAGTGCTTTCAGAAAGGAAGCCAAGACTCATTCATTTCTCCTGGGCTTCCTGCCTGATGTTCATTACTTCCATTGCCCGATTCCCTGCTTGCTCTCAGGAGCCAGGCTCTGTGCTAGATGCTGATGAGACGGAGATGGAGAAAAAGGTCTCCTCACCCCTAGGAACGTCCTCTTTAGTAGATGGACCCGATAGCTCCTCCCCATTGCCCTGAGCCACCCAGGCATAAACAAGTATCAATAAGGTTTCAGAAAGACAGACAAGTCCTGTGGGAGAAGAATACTGTCCAGAGGGGGAAGGTGTTGCAGAGAGAGGTATGGGGCTGGGGTGGTCACCCAGAGCCTCTGGTTGGAGAAAGACTTGGCATGTGGCACGGTGGTTCACTGTGGACCAGAGGTGCCAGAGGAGGTGCCAGAGGGAACTGAGAGATCTCAAGGAGGACCCGGTCTGGAGAAGGGTGTATTGAAATGAGCAACTCCGTGCTGATTGGATTTTCAGACACCATTTCACTCTTTGCTTAAGGAATTCCAAATATTTGTCTAAAGTAATGGATGGATATTTTGCACTTCACCCAAAGTTCAGTTTAAAGAATTTTAGCTGAGAATGAAGATTGGACCAGATTCCTTTTCCCTTCTAAGAATAGGACCCAGGAAGCGGGAGGGTGGCGGGGGTGGGGGGGGGAGCTCTCAGTAGAAGCTCAGAATATTGGTATTAGTTCATTCGAGGTGCGGATTATGTGAGTTCTTTTCATATTACTCTCCCTAGTTTTCTGTACATCGGTAATTTCATTAAAAATGAAACAGGGCAAAAATAACGGGCCTAAATTGGAGGCACTTTCCTGTCACCCTTAGAAAGATATCTGCAGAGTGACGTTGCAGAGAGCGAACTAGAGACATGAGTGTCTGAAGTTTTCCACGAACCTTTGTCAAAATCCTGAGCTGATTTAAACTAAAATAGAGCAATTTCTGGCCTTTGACAGGACGCGTCTCCCCAATAATTTCTCCTCTGTTTGCTCTCAGTGTAGTTAATGGAAAGCAGGCTCTCCCAGCCACAACCCTCACCTTGCTGCTCTTCCCTGGGCCTGGGATTTGCCCCAGGCATAGCTGGCTGCTGGGATAGTGTTCTTTCCCCTTCTGGAGTGGATGCCGGCTTCAAACATGGCTCAGAGAGAAATGGAATCCACCTGCAAGCCTCCTCCTTTGAGCTCTGAACAACAGCCCCAAATAACAACATCACCAGTCACAGATGATTGACACTTTGAGCCCTACAAATTTTTATTGCTTTTTTTTGTTTGTTTTGGTAGAACAGTCTCCAGATCAGGCAGCGGAAACCATTTTCTTGAACTAACCTTGTTGCATCAGGTTCTCTGGTGTTTGCCGCTAGCATGCTAGCTTTCGTTCTTCCTATTCCTTGTCTCTTTCAGTGAGGTCCGATGCTCTTCCAGTAACGTGAAAGCCAAAACTAGACTTTGTGAAAGCCAAAACTAGACTTTGTAGTTGACTACAAGCTTCTCATTGTATATAGAGAAACATAATATCATTTCAGGATCTGCTCCATAATAAAGCGCGCTATTCCTGGCTGGTTCTTATCATCAGTGAAATATCTACGTACACAGTGGGTTATCTGTGTGTCTACGTCTAGACACATCCAGGACAGACATGAGATGGAAGCATTATCCCTGGACTTTCCTCAGTTTTCTTATAGTCTTTAGGAAATTCATTTCATTTATTAAAAAGAAAAACAAGTTCTCTTTATGTCCTAGGGAACCGGATGAAAACTTCAAATTTAAAGTTAAATACATTTAAATTTATTATTGCATTTGGTAGACATTGCTGAATTTCTGAAACAAATGATACCTTTATTGCCTTTGTTCATATTCTTTATTAGGCTGGCTTGATTTACTTAGAACAGGTATCCGTTTGAATTGGGGTAGAGAGAGCACCACTTTCTGGCTGCTTTTCAAATCAAGCCAAATCTGGTGATCACACTCCCTGTCATCGTTTATTTATAATGTGAAATCCTACCCTCAAAATTAATAACTATTTTCAAACATCCTGAAAATATGCTTCCTTAAGGCCAGAAAGACTAAGTTCCAGGAAATTATGGGTTTGTTTAAATTTCTCTGCCACTTAATGACTCGATTCCTTACATAGGTGACTTAAAGTTCACTGCACAGAAACAGATTTAAAAAGTCCTGTTCATTGAGATGAAGGTGGTTGGCATCTGGATGAACTATTTTCATAGCAGTAGTTGTCTTGAAAGATGCCTCACTTTTTCTTAAGTTTACAGAAAAACAAGATTTGATTTTCTGTTTCTTAGATCTAGATGAAGCAAGTCAGTTTTGAATTATAGGTATACACTCCCTTATTTGCGATTACAAATGAAACCAAACCAAGAGAACAGACCCACCTGAAAACTTACAAGTTCTTCCCCATTTATTTGGTGACCAAATTTGACCCAAATTGGCATGACACCATTTATAGTCTTTATTTATTCTTGTTAGTATGAATACTTACACATGTCAATGCAAAAAACATTTTTGTTTTTTTTGCAGAAAGGATTTTAAAATTGAAATGTAGTTAACATACAGTGTTGTATTAGTTTCAGGTATGTGACATGATTCAACAGTTCTAGACATTTCTCAGTGCTCACCGTGATAAGCGTAGTCACCACCTTCCATCAAACAACATTACTGGCAATCTTATTGGCTGTATTCCCTGTGCTCTGCTTTTCAGCTCTGTGACTTAGTTATTTTGTAACTAGAAGTATATACCTCTTAATCCCCTTTGTCTATTTCACCTCCCCCATTCCCACCCCCTCCGGCAACCACCAGTTTGTTCTCTGCATTTAAGAGCGTTTTCTTGTTTGTTTTGTTTAAATCCCACATAGGAGTGAAATAATATGATATTCGTCTTTCTCTGTCTGACTTACTTCGCTTAGCATCATACTCTCTGCATCCATCCATGTTGCAGTTGGAAAGATTCCATTCTTTTTTTTTTATGGCTGAGTGATACTCCATTGTGTGCGCGTGCGCGCGTGTGTGTGTGTATACACACATCTTTATCCATTCACCTCTGGGTGGACACTTGGGCTGCCTCCATATCTTGGCTATTGTAAATAATGCTCCACTGCAAACAGTGTTAATGGCTTGGTTACTGGATGTTGCCCCCACTGGGGTATATGTCCCATGTCACTTTTCTAAAATATGAAAAATTAAAAATTCTCAAACACATCTATTGCAAAGGTTTTGAGAGAGAGACTGCAAAACTATATTCCTTTGTCCCTGAAGAGATTAAAAACAGGATGAAAGGGGTGCCTGGGTGGCTCAGTCAGTTAAGCGTCCGACTTCAGCTCAGGTCATGGTCTCGTGGTCCATGGGTTCGAGCCCCACGTTGGGCTCTGGGCTGACAGCTTGGAGCCTGGAGCTTGCTTCGGATTCTCTGTCTCCCTCTGCCCCTATCCTGCTGACACTCTGTTTTTCTCTCTTTCTCAAAAATAAATAAAATAAACATTTAAAAAAATAAAAATAAATAAAAAGATGAAAAATAAGGGCAAAGGAGGTGCTTTACAGCATGATTCCCAGCACCGGCTTTGCTAAACCCAGGAGTTCTCTAATGTCCCAGGTGTGCTGTGAGGGGCTCACAATGAAAAAAATGTAGCCTCATTTCCTCTTTTTTTTAAAAAAAATGTGTATCCTATTATACTTGAAACAATAATTCAGAGGTTAGGAATTGCTGACTGAGCCACCTCGTCTTGATTTCCTCCGTTCTGTGCTCATAGTGACGGGTTCCTGTCCATACATGGGGCTGACAAGAACAGGCTTCCATAGAATGAGTGCAGCGGGGTGATCTTGGTAGAGAGGGTCGCAAGGACTGGTGGGTGAGCAGTGGCATCTACCACTGGGGCGGGTGGTAGCCTCACCTGGGGCAGCAGCACCCCTCGCCCCGTCTGGGTGAGCTTCATTTTCCTTCCCACCTGCCAGCCAACGACCCCCTTCTCTCTCTCTGGGTGTGTTAAAGGGGTAGACTTCACTGCCATTTCTGTGCAGTTGGGGGTGGTTTCTCCAAAGGAGCCTTCATAGTGTGTGCGGTCTGTAATCTTTCTCTCCCCTGTGGAATGACCCCGGCCAATGGCTTTTTCCAGTCCCTGTAATCAGAGGGAACTGTGGGCTGGCAGTTGCTGCTTGAGGTACTTGCCTTTAATTTTTAAATACCTGCAACTGTCCTTTCATAGATAACACCAGTCCACTGAAGGGCTCATTAATAAAGTGAAGCATTTGAATTTCAAGAATATTTTGGGAGGACAGCTGTTATCTTGGGCAACAGGTGGGGTTTGCAGAGGGGGAAGGCATACTTCTTCCCTTCTTCCCTGAGAATCTCCCCACAAATTGTAGCCCCCCCCCCCCCCCCCCCCGCCAATGGCCCACCTCGTTTGATTCTCACAACGTGGGCACTGGGCATCAGGCACAATGCTGATCACTTCTACTTCTGAGCCAAAATGGAGGCGGATGGCTAATGGTGGATAACCGAGACACAAAGTTAATGACGGCAATCCAGATTGTCTGGAGGGAAAACAGTCCATGGTTATCACCAATTGACCCCCCGATCTAAGAATGAGTGAATAAGTGAATGAATAAACAAATAAACTGCAAATCCCATAATTAATAGCATGGCAGGCAATCAGTATAATTACTGTCTGTGAAAGAGACCAGAATCAGGAGAAAGTGAAATTATCCAGGAAGCTTGAGTGTGACAGGCAGAAGCCAAAGGAAAGTGCTGAGGGTCAGACAAAAGAGAAGTGAGGAAACCCAGCCCAGCAGACATGCCCAGGCGGCTGGTCACCCCAAGACAGCACAGAGATCCCTGCACGCACACACATGCACGGCTTTCTTGGGGAGGAAACGGTGGCATGGGAAATGCATAAATGGCTCTGAAAAGCTACCCATCATCTGGTTACTGATAAGCATAGAGGTCCATGTGGGTCATACAGGCTTTCTCTCTGGTAAGGATGCTAAGGTCTGAGTAGTGAGATGGAACACGCGCGCACACGCGCACACACACACACACACACACACACACACACACACACACACCCAGAGCTGTAGAACACCTGGAGAGGGACTAATGCATGAACTTCTTTTTGAAAGGGAGAGTCCCCAGGTTCACTGTGAATAAGTAAAAGACTAAGGCAGAATCATTTTCTACTCAAATGGTGATATTCTTCCTGTTCAGTTAACATAGTCTTCAGTTCTCCAAAGAGTAAAAAAAGAAAAGTCATTCTGAAGTGTTATGCAAGAGTAGGCAGATGTGTTCCTCGCATATCTATTTAATCAGCCCTTTCCAGCAGCACTAAGGCGTGGAAGAAAGGCAGAGTCTCCTCCAGAATTTTCAGTGAGGTGGGAACAAGGTGCTGTATGCCCCCCAGGGCAGGATTACCTAGGCTCGGGCCCCATGTCACCATCTGGCATGAGGACATACCTCTTCCCTCACACTTTGTGAGGTGGCCTTGGAGGCCGAGACTCGTTCTTGGTAATTTTCCCCATTTTTTGCAAGTGGTTTTATTCCAAGGGGGCATTGTTTTTGTGTGTCACAGATTCGTTCCTTAACGTGTCGGGAGTTGTCAGTGGGAACGGGACACCTGAGATGACAGCATACAGGCGTGCTGGCAGGGAGAGAGGACTTGACTTTCAGCGTTTGGTTAAATGAGCAGCGGTCCCCCTTCACTCATGGATTCATCCATTTATTCCCTCAACAAATGGTGGAGTCTCCTGTGCAGGCAAGGCACGGAGCTGGGATGTGGGGGATCCTGAGATCAGGGACTCAGTGGTTGGTTCTGCCCTTACAGAGCACCCCCAGACTGCCTTGGGAGGCAGCATCGGGTCAGCAAAAGTAGAGAGCAGCGTAAATGTAAAATACTTCAAGTTCAAAGGGATGGAGAGGTAACATCCAGATATTGATTTTATCACCAAACACATGCCATATCTATCCACCTCTCTACTCACTCCCTATGATGGTCTTTCAAAAGCGCAGTCAGGTCCCGCCTTCCGCTGCATAAATTCTCTAGTGGCTTCTTACTGCTTTCACGGTGCAATTGAAACCGCCTCTCCTGGGTGCAGGAAGCACCCCCTATCTCCCCCAACCCCATCTGGTTCCATTCCACCATTCCACACTCTCCTCCATCCGACCGACCTGGTTTTCCTGGTTTTCCATTCCTGCCTTCTGGACCCGGACCTGCGGCTCGCCCCCTGCACCACCTGGAACATTCTCCCAGTCTTCAGACAGCAGTTTCACCTTTGTCGTTCAGAAATCAGTGAAAATGTCCCTTCCCTAACAGACCTTTCCTGACCTCGGAAAGCAACCCAATGCCTTTTTTTTAAAATCACATTCTTCCAAATTTCTGTAGCAGATTTATCCCTAGTTGGTATTTCCACATTTATATTCTTATTTGATTTCATCTATCCCACCCCCCAACACCAAATAGAATGTCACCTTGGTATGGACAAGCTTGTCTTGTTAGTCACTGTATCTCCATGTGCAGAAACAAAGCTTACTACACAGTGAACTTCTGACACATACTCCTCAAATAATGAGTACATGTTACCCCAAGAAAGAGCATCAGAACAACTTCTGACAAACCAAAAGGGGCACCTGGGTGGCTTAGTCAGTTAAGTGTCCAGCTTTGGTCAGGTCACGATCTTGCAGTTTGTGGGTTCGAGCCACGCGTTTGGGCTCTGCACTGTCAGTGTAGAGCCTGCTTCAGATTCTGTGTCGCTCTGTGCCCCTCCCCTGCTCATGCTCTCTCTCTCAAAAATAAACAAACTAAAAGGTGGAGACTCAAGGAGTGAGGATGGGTGTTTTTAGATACCTAGAGAAACCTGGAAGACAGTTATGAGGGTAGAGCTAAGATCAATGGGCAGAAACCATTAGGAGGTCATTGCTGCTCCAAATAATGTTTCTAGTAGTCCCAGTAACACAAACATGGACTGGCCTCCCCAGGGGGGTGGGAGGCCGGATGAGTGTGGAAGTAGAAGGAATATTGTCTGGGGCAGTCAGACATCGGATGTGGGGCTAGACCAGACAACATGTAAGGTCCCGATGGAAACCCTGATTGCCTCTGATTCTTGGATCCTCTGACAAGTTCTTCCTCCCACGTACTGAGGAAGCACTGCTTAGAGCAGGAAACCACAGATGGTCCAGGAAAATCCTGCTGTTGACTCAAGCTTTTGCTGGAGGCTGCCCATATAGCTCTGTGGATGAAATAGCCTGCCTGGAATCAAACAACCAAAGAGAAAGTCCTCAGGCTTTGGCAGGGCCTCATTCATTCAGAATCCCAGTTTGACCAGCTTGTGTAGAGATAGGTCGGTTGCAAGGCCAGAGATGGCGGTAACCTAATGAACGTGATGGGCACCCACCCAAGGCCTTCTAGGGTGGGAACGTCCAGCATCCATACTGCCCCACCTCATCTCATCTCTGCAAGGCTCAGAGGAGGTCTTGAAGTGTGGGATACAAAGTTAAGTTCTGGTGTGTGGCCTTCCTGGGGGTGAATGTCATCCACTGGCTTGTTATTAAGGCTCTATTGCCAATGACATACAGACCCCAAGAGATGATATAACTGCACTCTTGCCTCAAATCCCTTCCCGGTGACTCATAACTTTCTCCTGACACCAGAACAGCTGGGCCAGCCAGCTGGAGAGAACACATACAGATGTTACTGGCCGGGGCTGGAGGGGGCTATGGGGCGCTCATCTGTGCAGCCAGCCCACAGTGGGCCTCAGTGGGCTACAGAGTGAGGTGTTTCTCCCTTCACAAACAAGATGCAGGCGGGATGTCGGCTGGGTTGTGGCCTGACTATCATCCTTCAGCACATGTGTCTTTTCAGCATAGTGCATTGCAGCTCTTTTGCAGCTCTTTTTCTTCTGCAACTCAGAGAAGTTTTATTTCTTTGGGGACTAGCAGATCCTTGAGCCAGTCCAGCTGGAGAAGGTATGAGAGATAGTACTTTGGCCAGAACGTACCACCCACCCGGATATCTGGGCTCAAAACAGATCTCAAAGTAGGGAATGTGTGAAAAGTTCAGAAGTTATGGGAGGGGGTAGTGGAGGTGGGGGGTGGGGCACAAGAAAGAGATGATCTTTGTTTCTGGAAAAGAAAAAAGGATTTAAAGCAAAGACATAAAACTAGATGAGTTGATTGTACACCAGAAAACCTGAAATGTGAATGTGTAGAATCCTCAGTACAAATGCCATGCAACACGAAAACACAAGTCGGGTAGGGGCAGAGAGAGAGAGAGAGAGAGGGAGATAGAATTCCAAGCAGGCTGTGCACTGTCAGCCCGGAGCGTGACGCGGGGCTTGAACTCACGAACTGTGACATCATGACCTGAGCCAAGGTCAAAGTAGGACACCCAAATGACTAAGCCACCCAGGTGCCCCTAAATATTTGTCGATTTTGACTCAAGAGGCTTTGGGTATTTTTAAATATACCACCTTGCGTTCTATGGTGATTGTGAAAGGGGCATTTTTTAAAATGCAAATTTAAATCCACCCCAAGACTGATTTTTTAAGTGTTGTGAATATTTCATTTCTGCCATACAAGCAGCTAATAGCACAGGTTTGTCTATGAAAGAGGGGGACTGGAGGTCACCTGTGGGAAAGGGACTCACTTTTTGTGTTGTACTCTTGTAGTTTTTAAAAAATTCGTTCCTTGTGCATGCATTTCATTTGTGGGGGGGAACCCCAAAACTAGTTATTTCTTAAAAATCTGTGTCTCCCGAGGCAGACCCAGGACTCAGGCCTCCTGCTACGTGCCATTTCCTAGAATTTTCCCTAGGACCTCTCTGCCTTCGTAGTCTGCTCAACCAGTGATAATATTCTGGAATACAGGATGAGAGTGAGGGGCGTTTACGGGCATTGTGGTGTCTGTAGAGATAACTTTGTGAATTTTATCTGTGACACAGATGGATACATACGGTGGCTCGTAGTTTACCCAACACCGTGAACCCGCCTGCCTGCATGCCATATGAATGTCTGCCTAATTTATTAGCTTTCAAATAAAAATGTAACCAACTTAGAAAGGCAGGGCACAGTGAGGTCAAATTCAAAGAATAGAAAGAGCTCAAAGCAACTACCCTTCATATTTTCTACAAACAAGACTCCAGTGCTGAGTATGGGAACCTGATTTTCCCTCTATTTGCATGTTCATTTCCGGGCAGGCTCCTACCCACCCCACCCCCCATGTCCTTTGGCGTCCATGCCCTTTCTTGGCGTTCACCTCCCATGTCACAGCAAGGCCAAAGGCGGCTTCTGGAGCATCCCTAAATGATGTCGGGCTTTTTAGAAGCAGAATGGGTGTTCTCTTCTGGGAGTGGTCACCTTAGACTACATCAGAATGACTGTTGCCAGAGAGGAGGGGACATTGACTAGAGTAGAGAGAAAATAAGACTTCAGCAACAGAGCAAAGAGGGCACTGTATTGGAATATGATCAGGGAAAAGCATCCTTCATTCTACCCCAACATCCCTTTCTGGGAGGTAAGCTATAAGGCACTCCTCCTCCCTCTTTCCTTTCCACTGTTTTGTTTTGTTTTTGTTTTTGTTTTTTTAAACATTTATTTATTTTTGAGAGAGAAAGAGAGAGAGAGAGAGAAAGAGAGAGAGAGAGAGAGAGAGAGACAGAGTATGAGTGGAGGAGAGGCAGAGAGAGAGGGAGACATAGAATCTGAAGCAGGCTCTAGGCTCTGAGCTGTCAGCACAGAGCCCGACGTGGGGCTCAAACCCACGAACCGTGAGATCATGACCTGAGCTGAAGACGGACGCTTAACTGACTGAGCCACCCAGGCGCCCCTCCTTTCCACTTCTGTACTCCACACTGAGCTAGGTGCTGAGCAGAGGGGGGCCAAAGGCTTATTTCTCCATTCTCCCCAGGGTCCTTTTCAACCACTGTGAAATTGCTTCTCTCACTGGGGAGGGAGACGGTGGTTTCAGAATCCAATTTCAGCTCCAGCTTGAACTGCCCTTTGGATCATATGTGTTCCCTTTTCCTCACCCCACCCGCGTATGCCTCTCTGTGCACAACTAAGTGCAAACACATACCATACTGTGAGTATAAACCGGTGTTTTCCACACTCGCCTGTACTTTGAAATCTCCTGGAGAGCTTTGCAAATCAAAGGTGCCTGTGTCCCACACCCAGAGATTGTGACTGCATTCGTCTTGTGGTATGGCCTGGGCTTTGGAAATTTTCGTAGATCCCCAGGTGATTGTAGTAAGCAGACAAGTTGGGCGCCGCTGATACAAACAAATGGGATCAAAATTACAATCCTAATCCTTCAATTTCAGTGCCTTCAGCTCTGCTCAGGGATAACTGATCATGATTCAAAAAACTTGCGCCAGCTGCATGGCATGGCTCTTAAAATACCTAAGTCTATTTTGTGCCCACCTGCCCTCATGCCAAACCACTAAGAAAATATAATTTGATCCATTAAAAATGACAGGGAGCAAGGAAGAGACTTCTAGCATGGGGCTTATGATGTATTTTTAATGTAAACACGGACAATAGGTAGGTTCTCTTTTATGACAGAGTTGAAATAAAACAGACCTCATTAGCCCCCTCCCCCCCACCCCCCCAGATGCTGTGGAGTAGAGGCCATGTGAGTACTGTGTTAGGAACCCTATCTCGCAGCCTTATCAAAACGGCTTTTCTTCTTCAACTGTGCCCTGGTAACCTGGGAAATATAAATTTTGATTACTGATTCCTGCATTGTTAGTAACTGACGATATATCATCGGTAGCTGGTCACCAGTGTCAGCCCAGACTTAATTATCTTAGCTGAGGAGAAAGTAACCCCACGAAAGAACTGCTTTCCAATTAAAGCAGCATAGAATATGTGATTTGTCTCTCTGGTGATATTCAATTCATACTCCTTTTCATGATATCTGTATTGTCTTCTTTTCCTCATTACAAGCTCACAGTTGTGAATCTTGGGTTCCCTTGCAAGAAACACATAAATATCAAGAGGGCAGGTGTCAGACCTTTAAAAAAATCATGAACAGTCACCACCAAAAATACAACAGTAATCACAGTTTCCACTAGCAAATGCTACAGTTAAGGTTAAAAACCTCTTTCAATATCGCCATTTATTTTTACAGGTTTCTAACCTCTGTAGAATGTATGATTATGTACACAGACACACACACACACACACACACACACTGTTAATTCTTAGAAGATATTCTTTAGGGGTCACATGTTCTATGCTTTGTCTTAGCTGTTGTTTCAGTGACAAGGAAAACAGTTTTCTACTAGTACAAGAACCAATATTTTGGGTAGATACTTAGGCAAAACACCTAACTCTTCATCTCCCTTGTCTTGTGTGTTTTCTACTGCTGTTGTTCCTTCATTCCAACTAAATGTCTGCCCACTTGCCTTTCTAGCTATTTCTTTATCCCAGGAGCAGGTACAAAAGTCCGTCTTCTCTGAGACCAACTCGACCCTGACCACTTTGTAAACACCGGCTTTGGAGTTTGGTGGTTTCAGAAAATAATTCCTGAGCACTTGCTGTGTGCCAGCCATGTTCTAGGCCCCGAGGCTTGCTCAGTGAACGATGGAGCTTATATTATAGTGGATTTCCGTCCTATTCCGTCTATTAGTGGCCACATGGCCTTGGGTTAGTTGATTTAATCTCTGTCAGCCACGGGTTCCTCCACTATAAAAGGGGGCTAACGGTGCTTTCTCTTCATACAGTTATTTTTAGGATTAAAAGTAAAGAGGCATGTAATAAACGTATGCTTCTGTTTTCTTCTCAGTCCCCTTTGAGCCTGAGGCTGGCATTTGGAAACTCTTAAGTGTCCCCACATTTCAGCATTTTGGATTTTGTACACATTCACAACACTTGTTTCCCCAAAACACTTCACCGTTGTTTGCTTTTTCCCCTTTACCCCCAAACTTCCCAGCCATGGCCTTCTGCGTCTTATGTTGCTGATGCCCACATTTTGTTGCACTCATGGATGGCTGCCATTCTCAGATGACGGTACCTGCAGTTTGGTGCCTCACCAAAACTTTACGGAAGTTTAAATTACTCATTTCAGGAAGGGAGGGGTGCACTTTTTTTTTTAAGTTTATTTATTTATCTTGAGAGAGAGCGAGAGAGAGAGCACGAGCTGGGGAGGGGTAGGGGGAGAGGGGGAGAGAAAGAGAGAGAATCCCCAGCAGGTTCTGTGAGACCAGCACAGAGCCCAATGCGGGGCTCAAACTCACAAACCACGAGATCAATACCTGAGCGGAAACCAGGAATGGGACGCTTAACGGAATGAGTACCTCAGGCACCCCAGGAGGGGTGCACTTTTTACAGTGCAGTTTTTGGGGCCACATCAGTGTCAAAAAGGAGCAGTCTGTCGTTACTGGTGTTCGTCATTACGACCTGGCTCGTATCTGTCTCCCCAACTACAATTACAGGCACCTCAAAGGGAGAGGCGCGTTTACAAAAGACCACAGATTGAGCATTTATTGTCTGTTTTTGTGAGCAAGACACTGTCTCAGGCACCGTGGCCAATAGGGAGAGGAGGGAGGGCTAATGTACAAGAACTTGAAAGGAAGCAGTATTGAGAGCCCTCGGGCATCTTCTCATCCTAGCAGTCCGAGGTGAGGAGCTTGCCCTGGCTTTCCTGGCTGTGCCCAGGGTTAAGAATATACACCAGGGTTTCCATGAACCGCCCCTGCCAATAAGGTTGAGCATTTCTCACAATTCAGTTGATTTGGAGGAGTTTACGAGAATGGCTCCTACTGGATTGTCTTTTGCCTTCTTTTCTCCTCTTTCATTGTTTTGCATCCTACACTGCCCTTCCCTAGGCTGGGTTTTTTTCCCCAGTGCCTTCCCCATTGTCCCCCTACCTCCCGCCCCAACCCACTTCTCCTTCCCATTCTCTTTCCTACCTTGGAAGTTCCTACCCTTCCTGTAAGACCTTCTTCAACAAATACCACCTCCTTTGTGAAGTCTTCCCTGATTCCCCACCCCTCCCAGCCCCTGTTAATCACTAATCTCTCTCTCCTTTCTTCCACATGAAAGTGCTCTATCAGAGCAATCAAACTGACATTATTTGTTTAGTAATCTGCCTACCATTAGGTAGTGAATCAGTGAATGAATAATCAAATATATAATCTCTGTCCTCAGAGAATTTACAGTGTATGGGGACACAGATACATCAGTAACAAATTACAAAATAGAGTACAAATACATATGCCCTGTTAGAAAAACGCTAGACATTTTAAGTTTTAATTTTTCCAGAAAGGCTTAGATTTACTCATGTAGCTCATTTGGTCATAGACTGGAGCCTTGAAGCAGTTACTGCAAATTGCACCAGAGTTTCTTGTTTAAAGGCCTTAGGGCTAGCTGGTCTCAGAAGCTCTGTTACGTATACATACCCTGGTAACACACATCAGACTGACATAGCGTTTGCCTTTTACTTGCACATACAGGCTGTTGAAATATACACGAAATGTTAAGAGGATGGTATTGGTACGGTAACCAGAGAGCCTCCACGTTCTATGAAATCCCTGACCTAGTTACGTTACTGAAAGCATAGCTTTAAGTGCACATAATGCCCAGCACACGGAAGAAATTGTTATCTCGACAAAAGTAAATTTTGCATTCCCCAAGTTCTGTATTATTAAATCTGTGATCTTAATATTGCATTAGAGTAGATATTTTATTCAATTGTGTGGACAATGAAATCAGAACTCAGAAAGATATAGCTGGCCCAGAATCCCCTGGGTGTGAAAAGATGGTATTTATTTTATCTACTCCTGACAATGAAGTTTCAATTGCTACTTAAAGCTCCTACTAGCAAAATATCCATTCAGACGGGGGTTGATCCTTCACAGTCACACTTGACATTAAATATTTTGTCATCAGAACTAAGCAATTGAACATTCCTGCTCTAACAATGGGTGGAGTTGGATCTTCCAAAATGTTGGATAAAGAAAATTAAACATGGCCAAAAAAAGACAGTTATTGCCAAGTTAAACAAATGGATTTGGGGCTTGCTAAATAAAATAAACTATTTCTGATGATTCAATGCAAGAAAATATGTGGACTTTTCCCCTATGTGTAGGGAAGTATTTCTCACCTAAGTGCTTTGAGAAGGTGATCTTTTATACCTAGTAGGCCATGAACAGGTGAAGGTATACATGAGGTTGGAGAAGGAATTCTTTTCCATCTTCCTCCAGAGAACTGAAGTTCTAGCTCTGTGCTAGAAGAAGGGAGATAACATGTCCTCAGGTCTCTTTATCAAACCAGTTGGTTCTAATGAAATCTAATTGTTCGTCTTAAACAGTCAGGGTTAACAGCATGGCATGAAAGCCAGTAACAACTTTCAGTTAAAAGTCAACCCTGAGACCACAAAACCTTAGATAAGATTAAATTTTAACATGCAAACAGCTCTCCACTGATAACACTCAAGTTTAAATACCACAAAGGCATATTAAAAAAGGAACAAAGACACCACTTTGAGAACAAAACAAAGGGAGGGGGGGGTGAGAAATACAGATTTTTCTTTAATTAGCAACTTCTGCAGGATATAAGTTGCAGGTACAGTTTCCTGGAGGTCCTATCATTTGAGTGAATCTAGCTGTACAGCAGTTTGCACTCTCCAGGCTCACGAGAGGTTAAACACCTAATCACCAAATGGGTAGCCCTCTCTCCGGCTTCCTTTTCCTTTTTTCATTTCCTCTCTTAACAATTGGATACTATTCTTAAGTGATTAGCATAGCGCACGGTCTCTCTTCTCATTTTCCAACTTCATCCTTTGGAACCAAAAGTGAATAACAAGCCTTCGTGAACTTCCTGCCATGTTTCTCGCTTGTGAATAGAATGTGGATTTCTGGAAGCGCCCAGTTAAAGTATGCCATGTAAGCCCCAGTGTCCTGATGAGCAGTGCCTCTCACCCCACTCTGTCCTCATGGGCCTTTAAGGTGTGGTGCTGACATTGCAGAAGCAGTTTGATTATGAGGCAAGCCGGCTCAGGTAAATTAACTTAATGAAACAGATGACTCTGTATATGTCTAAGTATACCTTTGAAACTGACGAGGTTCGGATTTCCACTCAGCTAATGAGCCTGTGATAGGACCTCGGCAGAAGTGTCATCCTTCTGCCACTAAAAGCCTTTCTGCAGCCCTGCTTCCTATCTTTCTGTCGGAAAACTAGGCAGAACCTTACCAGCTGCCAAACTTCCAAAACGCAAACAGCAGTGGTTGCCTATCTGAGTTGTGATTGATGATACACAAAAACGCATGGACACTTCACAGATAATTCTGGCCCACAACAAATTAAGGATTTAAACCTTTGTGCTCGGTAGATAGCCAGTGTATTGTTGGGGACTGCTGTGGCTCTATAATTATATCCAGCCTGATAATCATCCATTCTACTGCTGTGAATGGCTGGTGCCCAGGGACTTTAATTTCACTGTCCCCCGCCACCAGATAATGCCTGACCCTGTGTCACTTTGTGCAGAACACTGAAGGAGACAAATGAGTTTTTCTCAGACTCTGTTAAATTAACTAATGGATTCTGGTTGTGAAGCTGGCATAATGATAAGCCTAGGCTCTGTTGGTACTGGGTGGACCCGTAGACAGTCTCTTAAGGGTGTTATTAACCTCGGGCATTAAAATAAAACAGCAAACACACACACACACACACACACACACACACACACACGAAAGAATCTGGCCAGTGTCAATGGAGAATCTGTTTAGTATGAATAGTGATTAATTGAATGCTTTATATTTCAACCAGTTATTTTAATATCCTGAGACACAGCTATAAGAGAGCTGTTCCAAACTAGTCTCCCTCTAAGGATGAAGTAAACAATATTCATCAGCATCTCCCTGTTTTCCTTGAAGGCTGTGTTTTATTCTCCTAATCAGAAGGTGGCTTATATTCAATATGGCTGCGCATCCGTCCACTTGAAATAAATGGTTGTCAGTCTTAAGTATCTTTGAATGAAAATAACTACTAATTACTTTCATTCTCATCTAAAAGGCACTGTTACTTCCAATCACTGGTATAGGACATCATATTGTAGAGCAGGGTAACTGTACAAAATCTAATGTTGTAGCTATAGAGACACTCCTTGTCACACATGGTCTTAATTTTTAATATGTATTTTTCTTTCAGTTCACTAAAATATTACGGGTTTCATTTTCATGCAGCTGAAAAGATAAATGTCCTTTCCCATGTTCCCATCAGAATTCTGTGTGTTCTGGGAAGTTAAAAAATTATAACTCAACTGTTCCATACTGCATTAAGACTGAAATTTGGCATCCCAGATGCGAAGTTGTTTCCAAGAGGAAACAGAATCTGGTACTTTTTTTTAGAGGAAAAAACATTTTTAAAGTTTAATTTATTATTCAAAAAGACTCCTACTTTTCTGCTTTGTTTTAAACAAAATTGTATACACTCTTGTATATAATTGTGTCCCCTTTGGATTTACAAGGAGTGAAAACTCATATTAATCTAAAATTTTTACCTTTTGGGGGTGCCTGGCTGGCTCAGTTGGTAGAGCATGTGACTTGATCTCAGGATAGTAAGTTTGAGCCCCCTGTTGGGTATAGAAATTGCTTAAGAATAAAATCTTAAAGGGGTGTTTTGGGCGGACTGGTGGCTCAGTCGGTTAAGTGTCTGACGCTTAATTTCAGCTCAGGTCATGATCTCATGGTTGTGAGTTCGGGCTGCACGTTGGGCTCTGTGTTGGGTGTGGAGCCTGCTTGGGATTCTCTCTCTCCCTCTCTCTCTCTCTGCCTCTCCCCTGCTTGGTCTCTCTCTTTCTCTCTCAAAATATTAAAAGAAAATAAAAAATAAAATTTTTACCTTTAAAAATAGGCTAGGGAATATGCAGAAGTTGTAGAACTTTTCCCAGTGACCAAAGATACCTGCTTACCATTATTTTAGGTGGCGTATTTTCAGAAGGGCTCTCTCTGCTCAAGAGGAATTTATTTTTGCAAAAATAATAATACTTGATGTGTTTACCACGCGTCAGGCACTGATCTAACTCCTGTAATGGCTCACTTAGTCCTCAAGACACTTTGAGATGCCTGCTGTTATTACCCCCATGTCCCAGGTGAGGAGACTTCCCCAGGCCACATACTGGTAAGTGGGGTGGATGGACTAGAACCCTGGGTGAGCTGACCCCAAAGCCTACATCCTGAGCGATGGTGCACCCTGCCCTCTAATTAGAGTATTTCCCAGGTCTTAAATGCGCTAAACCTTTCATAGGTGCTTATTAGTCTGCGTGCAGGGCATTGTACTAGACATTGGGCAGTGAGGATGGGGAAGGTCTGGAGGGGGGGAGAAAAGAAACAAAGTTTTAAAAACACATGATTCCTACTGCAGTTTTCTGAGCCAGATGGAAAGGACTCAGTGACTGTAATATGATATAATGAACCCTGCCTTTTCCAACTAGTCCTTCCAATTTGAGAAATTGTGGGAAGATTAGTGTCCCTGAGGCATTCGGGTCCTGGTGGGGGGTATAACTGCATACCCAGGCCCAATCTAACTGGAGATATTTCCAGGGCCAACCCTTCTAAAATCACCCCAAACCCAGTGGTAAAAGTCCTCACCTACATCATAATCCTCGTTACTTTCCCTCAATCTCCTGTGGACCTCAATAACAATGCCTTTGGATGTGGTTGCTTTGAAACTGCTGGCTCTCAGTGCTCTGTCACACATAAGCCAATTGTTCAAGTGTCATTAGCACAGACCCAGACAGAGATGACAGGTATAAACAGTTTGTAATTTACAAAGTGCAGGATCAGGTTTCTCCTTGCCCTTTGCCAGCAGCTCACAAACACACCTCAGCTTGGCCCTGAGTGTGACTGTCCACATGCTTTTTTTAAAAAAAAAATGTTTATTCATTTCTGAGAGAGAGAGAGAGAGAGAGAGAGAGAGAGAACGAATGAGGGGGGAAGGGGCAGAGAGAGAGGGACAGAGGACCCAAAGCAGGCTCTGTGCTGCATACCGTCCACATTTTGACCACACTATTTTAAAATGAATCCTATGCACCTATTAAATGTACCTATTAGTTAACATTTTGGTCTTTTGAGTCCTTTTAACTGTTCACTCAAACTGCAAAGCTATTGGTTAATGTCTTCTTTTTTTAATAGTTATTTATTCTTGAGGGAGAGAACTCAAGCAGGGGAGGGGCAGAGAGAGAGAGGGAGGGAGACACAGAATCTGAAGCAGGCTCCAGGGTCTGAGCTGTCAGCACAGAGCCCAACGGGGGGGCTCGAACCCATGAACTGCGAGGTCATGACCTGAGCCAAAGTCGGATGCTTAACCCACTGAGCCACCCAGGCGCCCCACTATTGGTTAATTTCTAAGGTAACAATTCAAAATGCCCCTATGCCAACTAAATGAACACATGTGCCATAAAATACGACTGTTCTACTCCATGCTGAAGGTTTTCTTCTTTGTCTTTCCTTTTTGTAACCTGTGGTGCACCTGTGCATTGGACATGGTGGGTTTGAAATGACTAGCCTCTAAAGAGACCCTGCCTTTGGTGCTCTGTGTGCAGATGCGGGATTTCTGACAGCTCTTCAACCTGCTTAGCTGCCTTCTGCATTTCTCAATGCTGACATGTTTCAGTAAAACTTTTGAGTAACTGGAATACTTGGGGGAGGGAGCGATTCTGGGTGAGTGATTTCCTGGCTAAACTGGAAGTTACTTAGAAAGCCCTTGTTATTGAAGATCTTTCCAAAGCATATCAGTGCACTTTCCTCTGGAGTGAGGCTGCACGTAGCTATCTGGAAGGGCTACAGAGCATACTTAGCAAAGCTACAAACAACTCTTCAGCTCCTCGTCCCTTTCTCCTGCTCAAAAGCAGCCCCTCTCTGGATCGGTGAGGCAGCTGGGAGGCCAGACCCTTACTACTCTCTGCCAAACCTCTCTCCCATCTCAGGGCAGAGACCTCACTTCTACCAGGTGGATACAACCAAGGCCAGGAGGCCATCAGCCCTCCCTTTCCTTCCTGGCACCTCCAGGCTTCACGCCCTCCATTCTCCACTTGCATCCAAGGCTGCCCCTTCCTTCCCTGGCACTTGGGGTCATCTCCCCACTCTCCCCAAGGAGGCTGATCGGCTCTTTGCCCTTTCTCTCCCAACCCACTGACACGGCCAGAAACCAGCAAGACAGAATCCACTGGCTTATCTCAGTAAGCCTTGTTGATTATTCGTGGATACAGCCGGAGTTCCTTTCCTTCTGTCCATCCCTGCTGCCCCCACTGTTGTGCTGAATTCACATGTACAGAGCGTAAATCAGACCTGTCACCCCGCTGCTTCCCAGTGCACTTGGAACTACCATGCTCCTGCGGGCTTAGCTCCTGCAAGGAGCAGGATACCCAGTGCTGAGCCCCACATGGAGCACATAGTTATTGAATGAATATGAATGAACACATCAAGACTTTATACTTTAACTGTAGAAGCCTTTTCGAGAAGGACTACATAAACCCAAGCAGAAACCTAACTTCAGTAAGGAACGACTGAAGAAATTCACACGTTAAGCTTTCTAACATTTGAAATGCCTTACTGATCCTTACTCGTACATAAATCAGGCCCCCCATCCTGGAAGAGAGAAGCATTTAGCGTAATACAAATACCCGTCTTTGGCTAAGGAAATGAGGCTCTAAAGAAAAGCACAGACATTCTGTTGAGAAACAGTGGCCAGGGTGGCCCAAGGGAAGGAAGAAGGGCAGCGTGGTGCACCGAGTGACGGGGGTCCGTACAAAGAAGTAAGCTCGTGGGGGGTAACCTTGCCCAACCGAGGCTACAGTCAGACAAAGGAATAAGGTCATTGACCTGGCCGGGAAACAGGGATGCAAGTCTGCACACAGTCAGAGTTGGCTTTCCCGTGCTTAGGGCAAGGGGACAGGAAGGATTTGGGTGGAGATGAATAGAAATTGCAGTGATGAGCAAAAGGCACGGAGTCAGGAGGAGTTTGTTGTGAGAACATACGAGGAAGCAGCAGGGGGTTCTTGATAGGCAGGTGCTCTTTGGATGTTGAACGATTTGAAACTGATCAAGGTCGTATGGCAGTTATCCTGACTTTGCAAACGGGATTCATTGAGTTGATGGTGTTTCAGATAGGAATGTGCACTGCCAAGAAAGAGGGCTGCCCTCAAGCTGAGGGAGAAAATGGGTGGCAGCCCATGCATGCATTAGCATGTACTGATGTCCCGCTCATCCCAGCAGAGCTGATGCGGAGCTGAGGGAGAAATAAAAATACGTGGCACCTGAGGCGCCTGGTGCCTCAGTTGGTTAAGCCTCCAACTTCAGCTCAGGTCATGATCTCATGGTTCGTGGGTTCAAGCCCCACATTGGGCTCTGTGCTGACAGCTCAGAGCCTGGAGCCTGCTTCAGGTTCTGTGTCTCCCTTTCTCTCTGCCCCCTTCCCCACTCGTGCTCTGTCTCTCTCTCAAAAATGAATAAGCATAAAAAAAAAAAAAAAGAATACACAGCACCTTTCCACACTTCTGTGTTGTATAGATCTACAGCTTTTGTGTAGGTCATGTTTATAACTACAGAAGGGGAGCTCCTGCCTCAGAGGCTCCTCCTGTAAATGATTCTGTAACACAGGCTACACCCACTTCCCTCGAGTTTTCGTCAATCCAGATTTTCCTCCACTGAGACGGATTAGAACAGGCATCCTCCAGAACATTCTAAACCAGAAAGAGACACTAGTCATTTTGCTCAGGCTTTTGTTTTTTAAGGCTTTTTAAAAAAAAACATGAAAAAAACTTGGGGCGCCTGGTTGACTTGGTCGGTTAAGTGACTCTTGATTTCGGCTCAGGATGTGATCTCAGTTTGTGAGTTTGAGCCCCGCATCGGGCTCCCCACTGGGTGTGGAACCTGCTTGGGATGCTCTCCCTCCCCTGCTCTCTGCCCCTTCATTGCTCACTCTCTGTGTCTGTCTCTCAAAAATGAACTTAAAAAAAATTTTTTTTAACATGAAAAAAATTAAATGCCACCCCTGAAGTAGCTCCGTCAACTCAATCCTGGTTACTCAGAAGGAAATGATGTCAGATAAAGTTGCCCACCTGGCTTTTAGCTCACCCAGCTCTGTCTGCAAGGGAGATAATAATTTCCTTTGCATAGGCAGGTTCGCTAGAATCGTCAGAAAACACGGAAGGCACGGTGGTGAAGCAGCAAGCAGCCCTAGGAAATTCGCCCTCATCGCCCTCCGCCTCCCTGTTGCAATTAGATTAGTTCTTTGGTATTATTTTAAGAGTGATTGGAATTTAATTTTAGTCAGGAAGAGTTGAGCCCATTGTTTACTTACAAACAAACAAAAGAATCCTCTCCCCAGCACTAGGATTCCTGCTTGGCTGGCTTTAAATAGATGAGGCTGACCAGATATTTACCATCAGCTTGGTGAAGAAAGAGACATTGTCCCAGGGAACCAAAGTCATGGGAACTGAGTCCACACAGTGATGTATTGCTAACTGGGAGTAGACTATGACCAATCAAAGTCTCACTGTACATATCACAGAGGTGGGACCGAAACAGGAAAAGAAAAAGTCCCTAAGTGCCAGCACGTTGGGAAGACATCATCATAATAAAATTGTGAAACAAATACTGGCAGGCAAACAGCAAAACAACAGTAATGACAAGCTGCAATATGCTTATCAGGGTTTGACCAAGAAAAAAGGGCCCCCGACCTTTCAGCGGACCCTGGCAAAAATCCCAGGTCCTGCAACTCCCAAATAGCACCATGTGCACGGTTTCCTTCAGGTACTGCATTGTCAGCGGCCAGATGTTCTCAGCAGTCAAGGAACAGCTGCACAATGCAAGCAGCCTCTGAATGGCCAGAGAGCTTTTTATTCAGGCCTCGTGTGATTTAAAAAAAAAAAAAAAAAAAACCACTGGTGTTCTTTTGTGCCTTACAAAGGCAGTACTTTTCTGGCTGCAAGTTCAAGACTCATGGGCTATTAGGAGAGGCAAGATGGACAATGTATTAGCATGTGTGGAAAAGAAAAGAATAGGTGTGCCTTAAAATCGAGTCCATAATAAGAACAGCCCAATATTTGGAACACCTACCTGGCCAGAAGCAGTTCGGATATCAGTTAGAAGTTAAGTGTTTTGATTCCTGTGTTTTTGATGAAAAGCTTTTGGCAACAATCTCCCTCTCTCTGTCTCTCTCTGTCACACACACACACACACACACACACACACACACACTCATGCACATACTCATAGGAACCTATCAATAGGAAACCACGGCATGCTTTCATAATAAATACGTTTCTTGAGAGGAGGGTGGGAATGGAAGATAAAATCACAGGACAGTTCGAGCAGGAACTCATCGAACCCAGTCCCTCGGTCTGCAGAGAATCCGTTCTTCCAGAGAGTCCAAGTGGCTTGTGCAAAAAACACATAGATGCTTCACAAATAACCAGGCTCTGAACCCCCCCAAAGGGGAGGACGCCCTGGGGCTTGCATGTGGTACTCTGCGTGTGGGACAGTGTTTAGGGGTCAGCACAGACCAGATCATGAGTTTTTGTTGTCATTCAGTCTGGGCTTGAATCCCTAGACTTGTTGTTTTCCAGTTGTATGACCGAGGGAAAGGTTCCTGTACCTACCTAAAAAAGTGGAAATGATAGTAACACATGCCTGTGGGGTTGCTGTGGAGATTAAATGAACCAGTAGGAAGCGCCTAGGTAAATGTGGGTTACTATGATCATTGCTATTATTATTAACAGTAGGGTTTTCGCCTTCTCGGCAATTTTAACACGTTTAGGAAAAAAGAAGGAACAGGGAGGACGTGCAAGACGACCACAAACAGGGTCGCCTGGGTGGCTCAGTCGGTTAAGCGTCCAACTTCAGCTCAGGTCGTGATCTCACGGTCTGTGAGTTCAAGCCCCCGTGTCGGTCTCTGTGCTGACAGCTTGGAGCCTGGAGCCTGCCTCCGATTCTGTGTCTCCCTCTCCCTCTTCCCCTCCCCCACTTGTGCTCTCTTTCTCTCAAAAATAAATAAAAACATTAAACAAAAAAGGCAACCACAAACATATAAGAACACGCATATGGGTAATAAATGCAAGACAGATCACACGAGCCAAACGTGTCATTGCTTTATCTGCTCTTAAAAACACAGGCCACAGGCTTTGTGGGAATAGCTATCTTCAGTCGTCACCAATGAATCTTACATTTCTCCAGTCCATCTGCTTGGGCTCAGTGATATGAGTTCGTTTATTCCAGAGTTAGTAACAGGCACTTTTTGATTCTTTAAAAACATCTTCCCTTCCTCAAAATAATGTATTGTTGGGCATTACCATTTTTTTTCCTGGTGACTGGTGGGTGTCCTGAAGTGAGTGATGGGGATGGCCAAGATGCAAACCTTACCGCCCCCCTCCCCCCCAGCGATTGTCACCCTCATGCTCGTGGAGCCACCTGGAGTGCTGGGATCATGAATTCTTTCATATCTTCCATATCTCATGGCTTCCAATGCTCTCCTAGCCCATTATTTTGCATGAGTTCTCAGGATTGTTCCGTCCAGAGGAGGAGAATTTCACTTGAGGGTTGCTAGATGTGGTTTTGCTTTCAACAACGGTTTGTGGTATTTTTGCCTGCTATTTCAGTTGACATATTCTGTACCTGTTTGGATATACTTCATGGGTGCTTTACGTTCATCTTGGAGGGGCAGTTGGTTGGCCCAGTCACTGGAGTGTCCAGCTCTGGATCTTGGCTCGGGTCATGATCTTGCGGCTCATGAGTTTAAGCCCCACATGGGGCTCTGTGCTGACAGTGCAGAGCCTGCTTGGGATTCTCTCTCCCTCTTTCTGCCCCTCCTCTGCTCGTGCACGTGCGCACACACACACACACACACACACACACACACACACTGTCTCTCTCTCTCAAAAATAAACTTTAAAAAAATTTTGGTGTTGGCAGTGTTTTTCCATGGAAGTCATTCATAGGAAATAATGTTTTCAATGGTGGGTTCTACAATCAAGCGAATTTTTCTTCATTACATATAAGGTGTGGTTTTAACTATCTGCACCTTATCCTCACGTGCTACAGCCCAATGCCCCCATCTCTAGGAGTCAGAACAAATAGCATTTCTTTCTTCAGCACCGGACAACTTTTTTACAGTGAGATTTTAGTTGTGATGATCTGGGCAAACACGATGTGGTAGTTGTGCTTTCTAAAGCTGGGGTGGCATTGGGTTGCTTTTGGAGTTTTTGTTTGGTTTGGCTGTTCTTTCTGGAATATGGGTCACATACCCCCCCTTTTTAAAAATTTTTTTTAACGTTTTATTTATTTTTTTTAACGTTTATTTATTTTTTTGAGACAGAGAGAGACAGAGCATGAACGGGGAAGGGTCAGAGAGAGGGAGACACAGAATCTGAAACAGGCTCCAGGCTCTGAGCTGTCAGCACAGAGCCCGACGCGGGGCTCGAACTCACGGACCGCGAGATCATGACCTGAGCCGAAGTCGGCCGCTTAACTGACTGAGCCACCCAGGCGCCCATAACGTTTTATTTATTTTTGAGACAGGGAGAGACAGAGCATGAACAGGGGAGGGTCAGAGAGAGGGAGACAGAGAATCTGAAACAGGCTCCAGGCTCTGAGCTGTCAGCACAGAGCCCGATGCGGGGCTCGAACTCACGGACCACAAGATCATGACCCAAGCCGAAGTCGGCCACTTAACTGACTGAGCCACCCAGGTGCCCCATAACCCCCCCTTTTTTAATGTTTTATTTATTTTTGAGAGAGAGACAGACAGACCGACAGACAGACAGACAGAAGCAGGCTCCAGGCTCTGAGCTGTCAGCACAGAGCCCGACGAGGGGCTCGAATTCGTGAACTGCAAGATCGTGACCTGAGCTGAAGTTGAAGTCAGACACTTAACCGACTGAGCCACCCAGGTGGCCCTAGGTCACATATTCCTAATTCTAAGGCTGTTCAAAGTCTATAGACTGTGGAGTATGCACATTATCTGACATGCTATGGAAAGCATTTTTCCTGTTTTGTGGTCTGAGAACAAAACAAATCATCGATGGTCATTACTCAGAAGAATCGTCTTGCCCCTACGGCTGGCCAGCATACTGGACCACCATCCATAGTCTTAGGTTTCACTCCAAAGAAATGACTCCCAGTCTTCCAACGTGTTAACCTATACCTTTCATTGCATTGCATTTTACTTTTTAAAACTTTTTAAGTTTATTTATTTATTTTGAGAGAGAGAGTGAGAACGAGTAAGGGAGGGGAGGGAGAAAGAGGATCCCATGCAGGCTCCGTGCTCAGCACGGAGCCCAATGTGGGACTCAATCCCACAAAAAGTGAGAACACGACCTGCACCAACATTGAGAACCAGACGCTTAACCAACTGAGCCACCCAGGTGCCCCTCATTGCAGCACATTTAAAAATTTCTCGGGGCGCCTGGGTGGCTTGGTCGGTTAAGCGTCCGACTTTGGGACTTCGGCTCAGGTCATGATCTCACGGCCCGTGAGTTCGACCCCCTCATCGGGCTGGCCCGTGAGTTCGAGCCCCGCGTCGGGCTCTGTGCTGACTGCTCAGAGCCTGCAGCCCGTTTCAGATTCTGTGTCTCCCTCTGTCTCTGCCCCTCCCCTGTTCATGCTCTCTCTCTGTCTCAAAAATAAATAAACGTTGAAAAAAAAAATTTAAAAATTTCTCTAATGCCGACATGTGTGACTTTTTAAAAAATGTGTGCCTGATTAATTCTCCTCAAATCACACATAAACATAAAATGACTAATGATTTCCTTCAGTAACTGATGGGTTTCCTTCAGTAACTTGATTTTCATTACTAGAGTTGGTGACACCATTTCTGTCAGTGGCAGATGCCCACCTTGAATTATTTAGAGGTCTTTGAAGTCCACAGACTTTATATTTTAGTTTCTATTTCACTTCTGGCCTTTAACCTTTTGATTTTTATATAAAAGCTAATTATTTAGGTCATCAGTCACATCAGTTGTTCTTTCCAGTGCGTCATAAATTAACACTAGACACAGAATGCATTATATTGCTTTAGCTAATCTTTAGTGTGTTGAGTAAGCGTTCTTGAGAATTTTCTGATCTCCTTGTTAATTGTGTTAAGTCTTACTTCCCATTACAGGTTCATCTTGTTTCTTTGTGCTAAACTGTTTTTTTTTAATTAATTTATTTTGAGAGAGAAAGAGCGAGAGAGCACGCACACAGAAGTGGGGAAGGGCAGAGAGAGAGAGACAGAGAGAGAGAGAGAGAGAGAGACAGAGAATCCTAAACAGGCTCCATGTGGTTAGCACACAGGCTGACACAGGGCTTGAACCCACAAACCATGAGATCATGGCCTGAACAGAAACTAAAAATTGAACGCTTAACTGACTGAGCCACCCAGGTGCGTCTAAACTTTGTATTTTGTTAAGTAGAACTCCTTTTCTTCTACTGTAACATCTTGGTTAGGTAAAATACCCATCTTCTTTACATGCTCAGTCTGATATTTTCTTCACATAATAAGCTACGATTCAAAAACTCATTGTTTTCAAGCCATGTGGTTATGCTAACACTAAGATATATATATAGCAGTACAATTAATTGGAAATTATAATTCTATTAATATATATTAAATATGTAAGTAATTACACAATTAGAATGAATTAATCTATAGTAATTGGAAAAAGCATCCATTATCATGCTTTTCATTCGCATTCGTTTCAAATGCCACTTTCCATGTGGTAAAGTGAGTAAAATACTACTATGATAAATGCAGGCCAACTGCACTCTGTCATTAAAAACTTTGCAGCAGGGAGGCCATTTTCTGGCCCGCACCTGTGTGTTGTCTCCACCAATGGAGACCACTGGATACACTGTCTATCACTAGATAAACTCCTGGTTCAGGCATTCACACAGATCCCCTGATTCCTAGCTTTTTTCAAGTCATTTCTGCTGGGAGGGGCTGGTCCCTTGTCAATACTCTGAAACCGAGAAGAAATGAACTCTTCATCTCCATCTCTCACTGTCAGAACCATGACGTGGCAAGATGAGGGGGTGAGGCTTTGAAGCTGCACAGAGTTTTGCCCCACGATTCCCTCTTTGCTTGTAATCAGGCATATTTCATGGAGACCGATGTGTGTATGCGTGCGTTACATACCTAATTTCAAGAATGAGGGAGAGACAGAGGGAGAGAGAAAAGCTTGGCCCAAACCATCATTTTCTACTTGTGTCTTCCTTGGCCGTTTATTCTCACCTGACTGGCACCAAAGCCAGCCAACAACTTCTACTTCAGATCAGCATCTTTTGGCACTTAGGTGACAGCGTATTTCTGCATGGCTGAATGCAGACAGGAAAAAGTCTTGTGTAAATAATATTTTCCATTAGCAACATTGAACTGATGTCAAAGCCCTCAATCCATCTCCACGACGGTGAAGTTCACAGTCATGCGAACAGTAAGACGGCGACGTGAATGACTCACAGTCGAGACTGTCCTGCCCCACTTGATACTAACTGGGGCAAAATAAAGGAGTCAGATGTGGGTCATGTCTTCCTCAGGCGGCAAAGACTTGATAACATTCATGTGGATCAGCAGCGATGGGTGGTAGGGGGCGGAGGGCAAACACAGAAACAGTTGAATCACAAGCAGGCCTGGCTACACAACATGCTAATTAGTGACGATCGCCATGTCCATTGCATTTTAAATATTCAAAATCGGAATTCAAATGAATGCCACAGGTGTTTCATCTAAACATGTTGTGTCTGTTTTCAGAAGTCCTAGTACGTCTATGGTGTGTTGGGGAGGAGAGAAGCAGAGTCCTCAAAACTATTATTATTGTATTTTTTAAATGATAACTAGCATCCGAGGTCATTCTCAAAAGGCAGCAACCCCAGACTAACAGGACTCCATAAAGGGTTAATTACGGTGCGTGTTCCTGTGCTAAGAGGCCACCCACACAAGTTCGTTTTGTCAGTACCAAGCTCGGAGTTATTGTCATTACAAGTTCAAACGCTAATTAACAGTTAGAGTGAACTTGGTAACATCTTCCACATGAATGGGTATCTAGGGCAGAAGAAAACTTTTAAGTTCTTCAAGATGCCTTAGTTATCCAGGTAGGTAGTCTCGTGTGCAGAAGAAGCAGCTCATGTCTTGTGTTGGTAAATGCATTGATGGTTGCCCATTTGCTCGGGTGGGGCGTTTGAGATCATGGTTTCTTCCATCCTTTACAGACCATATTTGCTCACCAGATCATGTAAAGTTCTAGGAACCACGCTACTGTAACTGACCCATATTCTGGTGTTTATAGAAGTCAGTAATCTGGCCACCTCTTTGGCAAGTCGAGTATCTGCTATAGGACATTCAGCATTTGCCTTTTCTTCATTCCCTATGGAGTTTTTATTTCTTCCCAGGAGCCCTGCCTCCCAGCGTCTTGATATACACGTATCATTTTTGGTAGCCTTTTTTAAGGACCTGATTGTCCCTTTGTCTTTCATTAACAGAGGTCAGAAAACACTTGTTTTCTCCCTCTTGTTTACCTTCGACTCTAGGGAATTTGCCACCAAAACGTGTCCATACATCTGTTCAAAGAAACTAAGGAAGCAAACAAGTAGATAAAATTTAAAAAGGGCAAATATCACACACGAGGATGCCAGAAGAATTTGGACTTCTTTGGAGGTGGAGTTTGACCGTTTGCAGATCCTGGTAGATCAGAGCAAAACTTACGGAGGTCTTCATCACTTTATGCTCTGAACAGAGCTGGTTTCTGCGTCGTGTTTGGGGACACAGGACCTGTCTCTGGCTGAGTGGTGAGAAATCCACGGTGGTGAGGGCCTTCCATTCAGGACTACTTCATACACTCTCTGTCTTCCACTCCCTAGACTGGTAACTCCAGAGGCTGCTTCGTCAATGCTGCTTGAACCCTTGCCCTGACATTTTTTTGTTGTTATTTGGGAGATGGCATCATTTTTCATTCTTAACATTGAAATTCTGTGCGTGTATGTCTGTTTGAATACTGACAAAGCCCAAGGAGCAAGCATATCATAAAGTTGAAGTTTTTATCCCCCTCTACACCCAAACAAATACTAGATTTTCTCTCTCTTTTTAAATGCTTATTTATTTTTGAGAGAGTGAAAATGGGGAAGGTCAGAGAGAGGGGTTCAGAGGATCTGAAGCAGGCTCTGTGCTGACAGCAGCTGAGCCTGATGTGGGGCTCAAACTCATGGACCACGAGATCACGACCTGAGCCAAAGTTGGATGTTCAACCGACTGAACCACCCAGGTGCCCTGCTTTTCTCTTTCAAGATGATGCGAGTTTCACCTTTTAACTACCATGGGATGATGCTCGCTTTTCCTGTTAGGCTTATCACTGAATTTCTTTAAGTCAGAGAAGTGTTACCTTCCTATTTTATAGCTAACTAAATTGTACAAACGTTTCTGGAAAACTCTCAGGACCCCTGGATTCAGTCATACCCCCTTCCTTCCCATGTGGCACATGAGCGAAAGGACCCAGCTTATGGCAGGTTCCCCACCACCTGGAACTCCCTCCTCTACTCTCACCTTTTCTGGGGTTATCTTCAAAACTGCACAAGGGTGTCAGCCTCTTGGTTTTTTTCTCTTGGTTTAGTTTCTGCTGAAAATAACTTTTTTTTTCTTTCTGGAATAATTCCCATTACTCTTGAACCAAAATAGGCTGTATACACTTACCCTTAGCATCTAGGCTTGTTAACATTTCTAAGTAAGGGCCAGAATTTCTGTTTTACATTCAGAGTGGTCAAGACCGATCAACACACAGTCAAGATGGATCAATGTGTGATAACTATTAGATCTTCCCCCAAAGGTCTATGATTGGACTACTTTCCTGACCTTCCAGGGCTGTTGAACGCAGATTAGGTAGCAGAAATATCACCCCCACACGCTGACACTAGTCTGTGCTGGAAGAAGCAGAAAAGTAAATAGGACAGTAGGATAAGGCAAGCAAATGCCTGGAGATAATGTAGTCAAGCCTCACTGCTCCTAATCAAGTCTCCAGCATGGTCAAATTCATGGCCACAGCAGCCCTTTCACTTTTGTGTTGGATTTTGCAAATTCTCTCTTCTCCTCTACTTCTCTCTTAAGTTCTTTAATCTTTTGGGCAACTCTTGAAATACATCTGGAGGATCTTTGATTATATGGTAGCCCATGTTCTCTGCTGCATTTCTCATGCAGATGAAATGTACCTTGTCGAGATAGGAAAAAAGAATTCCCTTTGGTCCCTAACATTTCCAAGAAATAACTTGGGTACTGGAAAAGCTGGAATAGACTCAAGGCTTTCTTTCAGTAATACGTTTACACTTCTGGTTTATTCCCGTCGAAGGCACTCCTTCCAACTGGGTGGCCTTTCCTTATCAAGGTTGGTCTCTGGAATCATTGAGGAATCTCCTTCCCTATCGTCTTTCCCAGGCCCGGGCACAATCTAGGGCATGGATGCAGTGTGCAGTTTCCTTGTGTATTTCTCAGAAGAGGCCTCTCACTGACTCTCAGGATGGGTTCTCCCTGCCAAACAGGACTGAGATCATATCATCAAAACGTTTACAAGGACAAAAACAGATTTGTAATTACTGTGATATCACCATTTCTAGTCAATGTTTCTCCAGCTTGGGATTTACTGCTTTTAGACTTTGGCACAAAAGGTGAAGTGGCAGAGGGTTTATCTGCAGCCTAACCCTTTGCTGTTATAATAGGAAACTATGTGAGAAGCTTTTTCCACACATGGACTTGATTGACCTAGAAAATGGCAGCCAGGGTAGGAAAGTAAAGACAAGGGCCAGTCTAGTCTCTCCCTGTATGCCTGGAGATGCCATTCAGATGTGGCAGTGGAATGCTCCGTGGAGGGCTGTCTTTTTATCCTCCCATCTTCCTGGCCCCGTCTAGCTCTGCTGTCCATGGAAACCACAGGGGTGATGGCAGAAACCCTCATTTGCCTTTTAGAATCAGAGAAACACAGTACTGAGCTATCTCGCGAGGCTGTTACGATTAAGATTGTGTTTGTAAAGGTTTCTTTATTTGGAGAGACAGAGAGAGTGGGTGTGCGAGCAGGGGAGGGGCAGAGAGACAGGGACAGAGAAAGGATCCCAAGCAGGCTTCATACTGTCAGTGCAGAGCCCAGCTCGGGGCTCTATCTCACGAACCATGAGATCGTGACCTGAGCCGACATCAGGAGTCAGCCGCTTAACCGACAGAGCCACCCAGGCACCCTGGTTCAAAGGTCTATGAAGTTTTTTAGAAGCAGGAAGCTTTCGTAAAATGAGAAGTCATTTCAGTAATAAGCATGTGCTGGAAACCCAGGGCGGGGTCTTGGTTTCCTGGAGTCAGAGGTCTGAAACCTGAGCATAGCCATAATCTGAAAGGCCGTTCAGATTGGTGTCATTCTCCTTATCTCCCAGCTGTCTTACCTCAGCTCCATTTGCCTACGTGGCCTTGGGGCCACTAGGCCAACACTGGGCTCCTGTGACTCTAGAAGTACAAGCCCGTCAAGGTGCAAGTAACTACTTCCCTGAGACACTCTGATGGCATGCCTTATGAAAGACAAACTGCCGACAGATACGCTCACATCCCTACAGTGCAGTCAGCCAGCTGTCTCGAGAACCTGCTCCATTTTCCAAGACAGCCTCATGTTTTGTAATCCACGCTCGACGTGTCCTCGTAGCTGACGTCTCTATGTCCTTTTGGCCAGCGCCTCTCAAACGTGAATGTTACACCGGCCACCCTGGTAACATGCAGCCTTTCTAAGAAGCTCTGAGTTGGTGCTGCCACTGGCTGACGGGCCCCACTGCCCGCAGAGCAAGGCCTCAGACCCCTTGTCGTCTGGACCGGAGCGCTGTGACGATGGAATCACTGGGCGCTCTCTCCTGGAGCCGGACGCCTTTCCAGATGGCCTGGAGACCAGATCCTTATCCTCACACCACCCCCCCCCCCTCCAGTTGACACCGCGGCAGAGGGAGAAATACAGCGCTTTGCAAACCCAGCGTTGGGCTCTAGACACCGGTCCTGAGCCCACCCACCCAGTTTTCCCTGATTCCACCTCCTCACAATGCAGCCAATTCCCACCTCTTTTTACTGTTCATTATCACTAGTCTGAGCAAACACAAGCTTCAGCCTGATAAGCAATCAACTGACTTTTCCATAAATATAGATTGCCACGAGAAACAAAAAGAAAAGGGAACAGGATGGAAAGGTGTTATATATTCAATTTATTTTCGGTTCCGAACCTATTTTTTTCCCCCCAGACTTGTTGCCTGATTTCCATTAAGTCATCCTGTTTGCTCCCTGCTTTGGCTTCACCTTTGCACTACTACTCTAGGAAGATTTTTAAAGGATTTAAAAGAAATCTATTAGCTTAGAAGAAAACCTGTCCTTTTTTATTCCAGTGGTGTTACAGAAATGGTAGGTAATAGCGGGCCTGTGTACCAGGTGTTCTGTGGAGAGCCACGGCATAGCGATGCTGCTGAAAAGCCTCGTGTTCAGTTCTATGGAAATATTTGCTTTGATCCTGTTCTCCCAGGTCATCCTAATTGGATTCCTAGCCAAGGCATGTGCTAAACCCACTCAGTGTATTCACGCTACATTCCTATTTGTTTGTTTTTCAGTATTCAAACATATGAAAGTAACTCTGAAGAATTAACTCCTAACCTGTCAACAGATGTGTGTGTGTGTGGGGGGGGGGGGGCATGTTATCAGAAATTAGCGGTTGGTATAAATTCTCAAGGTGAAAAGGCCTAGGTTTCAAAGCGGTTGCCATTTTCTTCTCCTTACTTAACTATTTGATTAATATTAATGTACTGATTAAGAAAAGGCCTTTGTTTTTATCTATTAAGGAAGCTTCTGCAACAGAAGCTTTTATTTCATAACAGTATTACTAAGAAGCAAGCATTAAGACTGGCTAATAACGTCTTTGGATCTAAACCAGAGGAGAGGATCCAATGATGTAAACTGCTATACATCTGATACTTCATAAAAGAAGCTGAATAATCCCTTGAGTCAACACCCATGAATGCAAAGCATTCTGCAAATAAGGAGGGAACATGATTAGCACCGTTAATTAAGGGATATTATACCGAGAACCTTGCAATATGTAAGCTACTCTTTCAGAGGGGCTAAAATGTGTTTAGGGGCTGCAAATGAATGCCATCTGCAAAAGCGTTCCACCTTATCACTGTGCATGCCCCAGTGCTGGGGCACTCTGGTGGCGTGGCTGTCCTGGTGATTGTGTAGGACCATCTCCCCTATCACTTACATTTGCACCTGCACACAGGGATGTCTGGCAGCTCTGGAACTTGACTGTCTAGTTCTGGGCTGATGGGTCTTGAGTTAGTTCCAGAGCTCTTGTCGGTATCCACACAGCCAGGCTTCACGTAGCACAGCTAGGGCCAGTTAGAACGCCTTCCCCCTCGTTGACAGCTTTCTTCTCTGCTGTACTCGAGGTTTGATTTATGGACCTTAACTCTTGCTTCCAGGGAAGGCTGGCACACTCTCGATACTGCCCATTTAGCTGTCACGTCCATGTCGGCTCAACAGTGGTTCTCGAGGCTCATGGCGCGTTTCAGTGAATATCACATTGCTTGTCACACTGGAGCGGAAGACTCACGTTGGGGTGGGGTACGGAGGAAAGTTTCAAGCTCCTGCTGTGGAGGACAGACGCGGTGCGTGTCATTGTATACAGACAACTTTGCGAATGGGCTCTGGAGGGTCACCACGGCTGCTGACACATCTCTGGGTTTTCAATCGTCAAGAATTGCAAAACAGGCCTCCCCGTGTTTGTATTACACTCAAAGCTCTTTTCAGCGTGTAGTCCATAAATATAATGGTATGGACCATGGAGGCACTGCTGTTGTGCTTAAATAATACATTTTGTTTCTTGATAACTGCTTCTTCAGCTGGAGGGTTTTAAGATATGTTTCCTAAAATCCCCTTTTCCCTGGGAAACTGAGGCCACGGAACGAACGGGCCTGCCCACAGATTATACCAAGTCAACAGAAGATAGAAGAACACAACTCTTTTCTCCTTGGCTGTACCGTAGTACTTAAAGTACTTAAAGTACTTAAGTACAGTACTTAAAGTACAGTAGTACTTAAAACAGTACTACTCTGCACCGTTCTGTTCCATAAGCCACAGTGGATAACCACAACGGTTTTGTCATTATCCAGAAACAGTTTAAACTCTGTTCTTACATGAATGCTGCCTTGGAAACTAAAGGAGTAATTGGACAGGCCGAGTCTTCTCTGTGTGCAGTTTTGACTTCTAGAAAGAAGTGTACGGTAACTAAAGCCTGATGTTGTACGTACGATATTTTAAACCACTAATTTAAACGCTCTTGGTGCTGGCTGATGGGAAGCCCAAATAAGCACTTTTCAGGCTCTCAGTGGGTCAACTAACTGAAACTAAAACTCTTTATAAGCTAGCAACAAAATGGACATGGTCTGTCCTCTTAGGGGTCTCTGAAAATTAGGGGAGGAGAATTGCATACTAAATTCCCTTAAGATAGCCAGGGATCTACTAAGAGGTTGCTTTATAACCTTGTACCCTTTGAAGACTGAGGAATTAGTCTCAATGGGCGAATTCTGTGTGTGACCCATAGCGTATGGAGATCTCAGATACTAGAACACAATTGAGGCTAAAGCCTCAAGAGAGATAAGAAGCAGAAGGATCTGGATGATTATGTTTATCTTCTGGAGAAGTCTAAACTTCCATGAAACCCTCATGACATTTAGAAGGCAGGGAAGGATGGGGAGCCACTGTGGGGGTGGCTTCTGCTGGGACCCACAATGCCCCCCTGTTGCCCAGCCTCTGACTGGGTTGGGGGGGTGGGGCAGGTCGCAGAGGCTAATTTTCTCTTCACCTCTGCCAACACTGACCAGAGAAACAAAATGTAAACAGAGTTGGAACTGGAGACACGTGACAAAAATGATTTTATTTACAATAATAAGTGAGAAATGACACTCTCCTCTTCTAATGAGGTATGAATATCCAGATAGTGTTAACAGAGTGTGGCACGTTAGTGCTTTTCTAATAACGGCAGAAATGCAATCCATCACGTATGCAAAATTCACAAGAGTTTTCCCCCGTGTCACTCGTACCGCGTATCAGCTATAAATTTTCAGCGCACGGAATGGTATCCAAACAAGAGTCAGAATGCTCAACCAATGTTCATGCACTTTCACAGACGCCTCGCCGCCAAAGCCTACCTACCTACCTTCGGGGTGGTGACAGCAGGGACTCAATTCGGTTGGCTGTGACTCGTGTCCCTGCTCACGGGCATCTTACGATCGTATTTAAATCAGTGATGGATCCTAACCTTGTACAAACAGAAAAATAAGCAATGGCATTCCTTCAGGATTTGAGTGGAAAGGGGTTGGCGGTTGAAGAGTTTATCAGTCCAGAGGCATTTTCAGCCATTGTCATTTAATTTTTTTTTTTTAACGTTTTTATTTATTTTTGAGACAGAGAGAGACAGAGCATGAACAGGGGAGGGGCAGAGAGAGAGGGAGACACAGAATCGGAAGCAGGCTCCAGGCTCTGAGCCATCAGCCCAGAGCCCGACGCGGGGCTCGAACTCACGGACCGTGAGATCGTGACCTGAGCCGAAGTCGGACGCCCAACCGACTGAGCCACCCAGGCGCCCCTCAGCCATTGTCATTTAAAAACACACGTTATAACCGTCCCTCAGTTATTTCAGGTCATTAATTTGTTTTTTTGTTTTTTTGTTTTTCAGTATATGAAGTTTATTGTCAAATTGGTTTCCATACAACACCCAGTGCTCATCCCAACAGGTGCCCTCCTGAATACCTATCACCCACCCTCCCCTCCCTCCCACCCCCCATCAACCCTCAGTTTGTTCTCAGTTTTTAAGAGTTTCTTATGCTTTGGCTCTCTTCCACTCTAACCTCTTTTTTTTTCCTTCCCCTCCCCCATGGGTTTCTGTTAAGTTTCTCAGGATCCACATAAGAGTGAAACCATATGGTATCTGTCTTTCTCTGTATGGCTTATTTCACTTAGCCTCACACTCTCCAGTTCCATCCATGTTGCTACAAAGGGCCACATTTCATTCTTTCTCATTGCCACGTAGTACTCCATTGTGTATATAAACCACAATTTCTTTATCCATTCATCAGTTGATGGACATTTAGGCTCTTTCCATAATTTGGCTATTGTTGAGAGTGCTGCTATAAACATTGGGGTACAAGTGCCCCTTTGCATCAGTACTCCTGTATCCCTTGGGTAAATTCCTAGCAGTGCTGTTGCTGGGTCTTAGGGTAGGTCTACTTTTAATTTTTTGAGGAACCTCCACACTGTTTTCCAGAGTGGCTGCACCAGTTTGCATTCCCACCAACAGTGCAAGACGGTTCCCGTTTCTCCCCATCCTCGCCAGCATCAGGTCATTAATTTCCATGGTATTTATTCCTGTGATGACTGCTGAGCCCCTTTGGTTTTATCTTAGCGAAATAAACGTATCGGCTACTTAAGGTTAGTTACAAGTTTCACACGGTCAGCAGGTCTGGATTATTTTAAGAAAGGAGAGATTACCAAGGGAAGGATCCTGTCCCAGGTTATCCGACACCACCACACCACCTTTTAGTCCGTGAACTTGAAACCAGGTCTGTGAAATAATACTCTAAAGGTGCTAAAGGTGCTAATAGTATCTAATGATACAGAGAGCCCCGTGTCAGGCTCCATGGGCTTGAAGCCTTGCCTTTAACTGGCTTTCCTGAATCACTGCAGAAGCAAAGACGATATGGAAGGCAAGGTTTTCTCCAGTGACCTGTCCACATGTGCCCAGCAGACACCTCTGGGGCCCCGAGACCTTCCATGGCATCCAGGTGCTGTGCACCTGACAGCATGAACAGCATCTTTGGTAGACCTGGGCTTTTTTTTTTTGCACTGTATAAAAACGTATGACACCCTTTGGTCTGCACCAAAACCTGGGCACAGAAGCTTGATTGTCTGATCACCTCACACACGAGGAAAGTCCTTCTCAGAATGACTGATGAAATCAGAGGCCCCCAAGACTAACTGGTCATTACAGTCACCTGAGGGATATTTGACACTTATGGGTTCCCAGGCCTCAACCCTGGAGATTCTGATCAGGTAGTCCTCGGGCAACCCAGTTTCCCAAACAGCTTCGTGCCTACAATTCTCACCCTTAAGGACGGGAATCCAATATTGTCAAGAGAGGAGTTGGGTTAGCCTTGTTTTTAAATATTGGCATCCACTGGCACATTCAACAAGTAACTCTGAATGCAAACATAATTAGGCTATAGTCTCTGTTTTGGGCGATCTGAAAAGCGAGGGGCTTTATGGAGTTTGTAAAGCCTCATTTAGGTGAGAGACAGGCCATGGCCAATGAAAATGTACGCACAAGACCCTCAAGGAGGAATGGGGAAGAGGAGGGTGACAAAGCTTTGGGTGTAGAGAAGGTGTCAAAACAGGCAGGCAATAGAAGCCAATTCAAGTGTAGAATCAGTTCCGCTTGATATTTTCAAGTGAGTACACGCACACACACATGCATGCACACACACACATTCTTTTTGCAGCTTATGCCTCATCAGCATGCTTACATGAACAGATTTTGGGGAAAAAGAGTAAAAATAGGAAATACTTATCTAGCACTTACTATATAACAGGCCCTTAAAGCAATTTATACATATTGACTCGTTTATCCTCACAGCAACCCGGAGGCAGATACTACTACTACGCCGTTTTACAGAGGGGGAAACTGGGGCACAGGGAGGTTAAGTGGTTTGCCTGAGGTCATGCACCTAGTGCGTGGTGAACTTTGGACTTGAACCCAGGCCTCTGCCTTTCTCTGCAAGTGACCATGGACTCGCTGCCTCTCTTCTCTCGTCTCTTGCACAGTCTCCTTCCCTCCTACCCCTAAGTTTTGACCTGATTATTGAATTCAGACATAATAGGTATCTCAGAGGATGTAATCACAACAAGCTTGCTCTATCAGCTTCCTGTTTGCAATTAAACACAGGCCCCCTACAACAGCATCATCAATAATCCCACTCAGGAATTAGGATGTCTGGACTGACAAGTTAAAGTATCAGGAACCATCAGCTTTCTGACAGCTAGGGTAGGGCTTTAAAACAAATACCTGCCTGATGTTCACCACAAGGACTCTCCCCAGAGTCTGTCACAGGATCGTGTCTACAGATCTGGACTAGGTCATTTCCATTAACCTGAAGAATGGTGACAACAAAAAGTGCAGACCCCCCCCCCCCCCCCCCGCCCAGCCCCTGGTCACTGACACCAGTCACAGAATTACTGATTCACCTGGAAAGACCACTGCAAGGGGAGCCACGGTCTTTGTTCCTATTCTTTAAAATTTCCCAGAATGTGTAAAATAACTCTATTCAGAGCCCGAGGCTTCCTCTGACGTTCACATTTCTTTAAAAAAAAAAAAAAAAAAAAAAAAAAAAAAAGATTTGGTAGCCAACTGTCCTTTTCAACATGTTTCAGTTTGCCAAGCTGAAAGTTACAAAGTGCAAGAGGTGGGCAGAAGGATAAGAACACGCAACTTTACATCGACTCTCTTTTTATTCAAGAGGAGAATATTTCTCCACTTTTCCCAAACCAGGGCAAAGACAGGTGCCACCGTGTCTTGTAAGGACAAAATGGGGTGGTGCGTATAAAAGATCCATGGGGCAGTCCGGCACCAGTGACTTAGCCCCTCCCCATGACAGATAACGGTTTGGTGTGAAATGAAATCCTCCGAGCTTGGGCCTGTTTTCCATCGCTCAACATAGCTGCACCAGGCCATGGAACAAGCCAGGTAAGAGCCCCAAAAGGTGGAAGGCGAGAGGGCCTGTGTCTTAGATGGGGCATTAGTCTGTATCCTATCTACCAGGAGACGGGTCCACCCACATCAGCTTCTCAACTTGCAAGGGCAGGTCAGTTTCTCTCCCCAAACCCTTTTTACCCCAGTGGGGGGAAAATCACTTACCCTTAATTACAGGAAGGTGTTAATAATGGGACGGTTTTACCAATGCACTAGAAAACGATTTCATAAGTAGTGCCACATGTTGGGCAGAGGTGACCGAAATGGAAACCTGTTCATGCAGCCATTGCCAAAATACACTAGAAAGTTGAAGTAAGATTTATGTGGATCGGGTGTAGGGATAAATAAGCCACGATGGAGATCCCGTCTCCAGGAGAAAAGCAGCTCTCTGCACAGACAAGGGTCCAGGAGGAGTTGGCTGTGTTGGAGCCAGCACTCATTCATTGCCAAGAATCCTTGTGAGTCACCGAAGGACAGTTCTCCACTTGGAAAACAGGGGCAGCCTTACTAGTTTGCAAACCGCCTTGAAACCTATAGAGGAAAAATAAGTGTATCTCGTGCATTCGAATAGCACATTATACGTTATGTAACTCTGTATCAGACCTATTTTTTGGTGACTGTATCGGGAAGCTCTTACTAATACATTCACTTGAAACACAAGTCACCTCATTTACCTTTAAACACTTGCCAAAGCACCAAGTATAGTTTTAGCTGGATTTCTTACAAACCTCCCGCAAGGGAGGCCACTTCTGAACTCCTGAGTCCAGCCCCTCAAAGGTATTCGATCTTCAACACACCATCACGTTGACTGCTTTGGCTGGTCACGCGTGGTGTCGTTAGTGTCTGTTTAATATGGCAGCTGATGCCTTGTGGTCCCTTGGAAATGGGCGAGAGCAGAGCCTTGGAGAGAAGTGGATTATAATTGCCTGCCGCAGGACTGTGTGGCGCTGCCTGTGACAGCGGCAAATGGGGAAAAGAGGAAAGCATTAGAGAAGGTCTGTTGTCCTGGTGAAGTGGGATTCCTAGAACACACTGTGCTATAAAATGCGATTTGGCTCCACAGTGCCGAGAGCAAACAATGGACTCAATAGTACCCAGCACTGCTTGCCGGGCATATTCTAGCTCCTTTAGTGGGAGCTGCCTTTCATTCAAGGGAGCAGGAGCCACGCTAGAGAATGGAAAGGAGGGGGGTGTTATTATTGGTCCAGAGAAATCCTGAGAGTAAGATGTTAGGGGGACAAAACCCAGGAGACTTTGAGCCAGGGCAAAGACCACAATGAGAAACCCTCTTACACCTACCATGCTTCCAGCAAGTTGATCATGTGGGGGGATACAGAACTACAGAAGTGACTAATAAAATGTGTCCAGGCTCTTTATCTGGCTTAGTGTAGTACAGAGTGTGTTTTAGAAAGCTCTGGGCGGAGGATGAGTCTTGATTAGATCTCTCTGTCCGGGAAGGTGTGGGGACAAGGAGGCTTTAATGGGTATGCGTAGGGGCTGCAGAGTGTGGGAAGGTCCCTGCTTTGTGTCCTTACCCACGTGTGATTGGATTCCACGGAAAACAAATAGTGAACAGGATCATCAGTGAAACGTTCTCAGCCGCCTAAGCTGAAAACTATATCCTGCCTTAGAACAAAATTATTTGTCAGTCTCTAGCTGGGTAACAGATCGTATTAGCAATGAGTCAGGAGTTAAAAGTTTGCTCCCGACTTGCAAAACAGAGAGGAGAGAAACCCCCACGGAAAAAGTGCTTCAGGCACTAAAAGACAGTTTAACTGTTGAAATCAAAGACAGTAAATTATAAGCCTGTACATGTGGGAGCAAGTCCACCTAATTATGAATAGGGCATTGTCAAACCAGTTTGCCCCTGAACTATTCCCTTGAAACTAATTTGGGTTTCTTAAAACTCCATTTTAACCAAAATGTTGGGACGCAGTTACATTGTAGCTATTACTAACCGTCACAGTCAAAGGTATGAAATGAAGGACACATATTCTATTTGAGGGTTCACGTGAAGGTAACATGTGATTATTTTGACAGTATTTGTTCAAAAATTACCGCAGAGAAACCAAATTTGTGGAGAAGATTCTGTGCTTTAAGACTTGCCTCGGTGGCTGGTGGGCGAACTCCAAAGGTCCCTGATCTGGTCACCTTTTTGAGAAGTTTCACTTGTTAATAAGCACATGCCTACAAGCATACCTACACACGACATAAACAACAGATACTCCTTTTGGAGGTTTTCTGTCCAGGAGTCCGGGAACCCGAAATCCTGGAGTGTGGAGAAAGCGGTTTCCCACCAGGCCTCCCCGCTAAGCAAGGGAGGCAGGCTTGGACGCTGAGATGGTCACTGGCAGACCCAGCCCATTCCTGCCGTATTTGTTCAGATCATTAGGAGGGTGCCAATTAGCGCCTATTTCGGTGAAGGTTTTGTGTTGTGAACATCTGTCCACTAGCATCTGGCCATGGCCCAAGTCCATTTCACAAGAAACACCAAACAGCTGTCAGATGGTCCTGCGTTTGGATGGGTACCAAACGAACACAAAACTCCATGCCACCAGGGAGGAGGGGCCCCAGTTCCTATTATCCAACTCCGGATGTACCCGGTGTCCAAGCTCCGACTTGATAGCACATTCCCTAACTCCTGACCAGCAACTTACTGATTTTTGTGAATTAGGTTTTGCCCAGAGCAGTAAATACTTGGGATGGGTAGAGCCAGAATGAAGTTGTGTTTGCTGGAGAACTGATGATCAGTTTGGCCTTTGTTTTTCCTCTGTGATCACCCACCTTCTTTTCTGCCTTCTCATTACACCTCAGGGAGGTAGGCGCGAAGGCTGGGTCGGACTAGGGATTTACTCTGCAACCCATCCGCTCTGCTGTTTTGGGGTTCACACGTTAGTTAGGTTTGGTGGAAAACAAGAGTTTAAGGCCCATGAATCAATGTGACGTTTTCAGTTTGCTAGCATAAGTGCTCAATGCCACGTAATAACTTAAAGTTATGTTGCAGAAAATAACCTCTTCATATTTATACATTGGTTCTGAGTCAGGTATTAAATTAACAGATCTTTGGGCCCTCTTTGTTAGTGAAAATTTCTGAATTTTGTGATTTTACATATAACGTTAAATGCGATCGAAATTCCGCATACAGAAAACTAAGCGATAAAACCCCTCTGTATTATTTCCTTGGAATTTCTATATCCTCTGTTTCCAGAACACGAGAAAGTTGTAGCTTGGGACATGTGGCATAACCCTGACCAGCCCAGGCTCCTAACTGGGCACTAGACCCCAACAAAGGCAAATTTAAAATGGAACGAATCCTAGTTGCCCCACCCAACACTTTATTTAATATTTTGGAAGTATCCAGTATGATCTAATATATAATACAGCTTGATGCACATAGTAGGTATGCGCTAAATATTTCCTAAATAAAATAATGAATGGCGATTCACTCAGCTATTGTGAATAATGCTGTGGCATACAAAAGAGCAGACAGGCAGAGACAGAAGCAGGCAGCAAGGCTCTTCTGGATGCTATCATCTTGTCATCATCTTGTCTTTTCAGTTTTAACTTCTATGCCAAGAACCATACCCTGCTGGTGACATAAAACACTGAATTTAGTCGGTTCTAGTAAGAGGACTTGTTGTCAAATTATAATAGCTAATTTTTATTGAGTGCTTATTGTATACCAGACATCATAGTGGTACACACAGTCACACTGAGTCATGAGAATTGCCTTCAGAGGTAGGCACTGCTTGTATTCCATTTTTACAGAGGAGGAAAATGAGGCACAGAGAGGTTAAGTAACTTTCCCAAGATCTTAGTAGAATAGGAAACTCCAGAGCTCATACTTTTTTTTTTTTTAATGTTTATTTTTTGAGAGAGAGAGAGAGAGAGAGCACGCGCATGAGCAGGGGAGGGGCAGAGAGAGAGGGAGACACAGAATCAGAAGCAGGCTCCAGGCTCTGAGCTGTCAGCACAGAGCCCGACGCGGGGCCCGAACTCACGAACCATGAGATCATGACCTGAGCCGAAGTCGGCCGCTTAACCGACTGAGCCACCCAGGCGCCCCATCTCTCTCTTTTTTTTTAATGTTTATTTTTGAGAGAGAGAGAGAGAGAGAGAGAGCACGAATGAGCAGGGGAGGGGCAGAGGGAGGGAGACACAGAAACAGAAGCAGGCTGCTGGCTGCAGGCTCCGAGCTGTCAGCACAGAGCCTGATGTGTGGCCTGAACCCACAGGAGCCGTGAGATGACTACCTGAGCTGAAGTTAGACGCTTAACCGCTTAACCGACTGAGCCACCCAGGCGCCCCGGGCATCCTCAGCTTCTTAACCCTCTATTTAGAGACCGTGTCTAGCCAGGCTGGGTTAACTGCTGACTAGCTGCTTAGAATCCCTGCCTCGTTTTTCACCTTCACGGGAGCTACACCAAAGTGGTTGTGTTGAGATGAACTAACACTAGAGGGCAGCCTGCAAGTTGGAAACAACAGGACAGCAAAGTATTCTCACAGTCGTAAAGTAATCTGGAGTTCAGTCTCTCAGCGTTCTGACACCCCACTGAGGTATGGTGTCCCCACGTAATATATAGGTATGAAATTACTCCTTAATGTTGAATTTGAATTGGCCTTTAAAATAAGACTTGAAGGCAAACTTAGGGAACTTGTCTCCCTTCTAGAAACTTGGTTTGTTAGGCCTCCCTGTGGAAATTCATCCTGTTCTGTGTTACTTCCGTTATTTACTCTCTTTTTAAAATATGGAGTAAGGCTTTCCTGGTACAGGTTTTGTTTAGAAACCCCTGAAAGAAAGATGTCATATGGAGGGTAACTAGAGAATGCCCATCTTTTTAGGATCCTTTTTTTTCACAGTGTTAATATTGGTTATTTTCAACTCTTAACGACATCGGAGGGTTCTGCTGGACAGCTGTACTTATATCGGCCCTTATCTAAAGGTTGATCCCATAAAATGAAACCCGAGATACCTCAGTCACTGATGTAATGAAGATTTCTTTGTTCCAAAGTAAGATCTTATTAAACACATTTTTTTTTCCTTCCACTACATACACAGTGTTCAGTTTTAGCACAAGGCGGCAAATAAGGCCTCGTGTCTGCTAACCCTGTCTTATTAAATAAACAACACAAGTTAGGTGTTATTTGTGTTTTGTGAATTACATCATCTGTAACATTTTTGGTCGCATAAGGCAATTCAAGAGATTAAACACATATAAATAGGCCCAACATGGAGTGGGGTGGGGAGCCGTCAGCACTTGGCCACTCCTTTTGTAACCTGTTTTTATCGATGCGCTGGACGGTCCCTCAGTCGTTCTCAGGTTATCCGCCTCTTGTTACGGCATTAGCCTCCCAAATGTTGAGAAAGTGGTCCCAGCTCCCAGACCAAATGTGACAGTTGAGACACTTTTTTTTTTTTAAGTTCATTTATTTATTTTGAGAGTGAGAGCATGAGCATGAGTGAGAGGGGGAGAGAGAGAATCCCAAGCAGGTTCCGCACTGTCAGCGCAGAGCCTGACGTGGGGCTGGAACTCATGAGCCGCGAGATCTTGACCTGCGCTGAAATGGAGAGTCGGATGCTTAACCAACTGAGCCACCCAGGCTCCCTGACAGCTGAAACACTCTTAATTTCAAAATCTTTAGAGCTCGCTCTACAAAGCCGGGTGTGAGCACAGTAGGGCTCTAGGGCCAAGGCTTTGGTGTTTGGCCTGTTACGTGTCCTTTAAATCTGGGGTAAGATGGCTGTGAAATATGAACTCTTTTGTTTGTAAACTGGAGTTCCTTCTTGGCCACTGCCCCCCACCCTCCTCTCAGTTCCCCAGTTATGACATCTTGGAGCCATTTTCCCTCCTTCTCCTTCCTCACCCAACGCGTCCAACTGGTCCCTATGTCCTGACGCCTGTATCTTACCAACCTGCTCAGAATCCGTTTCCTTTGTTCCACACACAGTGCTGGCAGATTTCTACCTCTGAAGGCCACCTCTGATGATGTCATCTTCTTGCTGGGAAGCTTCAGTTGTCTGCAGCTCCGGGTCCCTCTGGAGCATGGCAGAGTCCCCAACAGAGTGCTCTCAATCCCCTTCTGTCCTCAGCCTTCCACGCCACATCCCCAAGTCAGCAGGAGGACCCCTTGCCGCCCTGGGGCCAAGTCCTCTATTTCCCTGCTTTGAGCCTTTGCTCACGCTTTTCCCTTAGCCCCCCGGCTTTTCTTCCCCTGCCCTCTCACCTACTGAAACCTCACTCCTTCAGGCAACCCAGATGCTTCCTCCTTCACAAAGTCCTGCCTGGCCTCCCGGCTGGGTAGAACTCTCCCTTCCTGTCCTTCTTAGTATCCTTAGCTAAGTACCCCAGCTTAGCAAATGCACTCTGCTTTAGGGATGGAGAGTAATCAGACCTTACACCAGAGCGAGTTTTCACATATCTACTTTGCTTGCTAGAACGTGGGCCCAGGGTCTGGCCCATGTTGGGTACACAGTCGATGGGTAAATTCTGCACTAGGTCATCATTGTACCTCTGCGGCATATCTAGAATCTGCCTGGCGTAAGTGCTAAATATATGATCTGTTGGATTAAATTGATTTGCTGCTTTCACTAGGCCTGATAGACTGGACCAGGCTGTCAAATGACCTTTGTCAGAGGGAAGATCCACTGACATTGTGCCATACGGTCAGTTTACTCCTTGCTAAAAACATGCTCCTGTGTCAATGGGTACAAGTTATCAGCCCCTGGAGGATACTCCTGCCGGAATGTGTGGTTCACCCTTCTGTCCCTCCATTCTACCGTGCCCCAGGGACAAGGTGTACCTTAATAGTGCTGTTTATTTGGATCCCTTCTATCAAACAGGACTAGAATCCCCATTAAAAACATCCTCCATTTTGCAGTTCATCTCCTTTCAGATGACAACTCAAGACCCTACGAGCCTCTGGAGACAATGTCCTGAAATGGCATTCCACTGAGAAGCGGGGACGTAGGTCCATTTGCACTGATAACCTCAGGTGGAGTCCTTGGAAAGCTCCTTTTTAAAAAAATTTTGTTAATTTTATTTATGTCAATGGGGGAGGAGCAGAGAGGGAGAGAGAAAGAGAATCCCAAGCAGGCTCCGTGCTATCAGCCCGAAGCCCGACATGGGGCTCGATCCCATGACTTTGAGATTATGCATTGAGCCAAAATCTAGAGTTGGACGCTTAGCTGACTGAGCCACGCAGGTGCCCTCTTGAAAAGCTGCCTCTCAACTTGTTCTGTCCGTGTTCAATCTGCACAGTAGGAACATCTATGGTTGGGAGGCTGTCGTCGTTTTTCAAAAATTTTTAAGTATTGAGCAAACAGGGCAGTGGGGTGGAGGAGCACAAAACTCAGGTTCAGAAGATTAGGGACCCTGTCGCAAGCCCTTCCCTCACTGGAGGTACTCTTAGGCCAATTATTTGGCCTCTCTGAACCTCAGTTATCTCATCTTTAAATTGGGCATAATACCTGCCCTGCCTAACCTGGGTTGTAATGATGTTAAATGAGGCAATGTTTATAAACGCGCTCTGCAAAATATCCTTATGATATAAATAAGGTCTTTATCATTAATAATAACACTGTTAAATACCGTTCATGTTGGTGGTTATCAACACGCCTGATATCTGAATGTGATGTGGGACTCAGCAAGACTCCTTCCTAGGCAGAACAGTCCTGTCTTGGCACCTCGCTGCTGGAAGCCAGTGCATCCTCTGCCCAGAAGGTGCCACTCTGGGAAGATGTGTCTTCACTTGAAACACAGGCAGTGAGAAACAATGAAATATGCAAATATGCTATGATGACTTTTAATAGAAAGAGCCTTTGGAGTTAAGACTAGTAGGTATGGTTGACAACAAGCAAGAAAAGACATTGTCCTAGTCCTACTTACAAAACCCTTTCAAGTTCTGCTCAGCAGAATTTGCATTTCAATAACAAAGTGATAATGTCAAGCTATTCACAACATTTCAAAGCCTTCTCTTGCACACCTGGCATGTTGTAGGATCTGCTGGGGAACTGGCTGTGGCTGTTTTCTAACAGCAGAGGCAATTATGTTGTCCTTTTCATTCTGGGGAGCGGATGTGTTTGGGCAATATTAACAGGTCTGATGTTCTGGACACGACAAAATACGGGAACGAAAGCTCCGCCCTCCACGATATCCCACGAGAATTAATTAACCAGCATATTCAACACACTGAACTTCCCCTCGTCACAAATGAGAGGAAACACCTTGTAGAGAAAAGTTGACTTTTGAATAGAAAGCCTTTCCCTGTACTCTGTACATCCCTTTAAAGAGAAAAGTACCCAGTAGATGCTTGCGACCTTTTCTCTTGGCGACCCTGGAAAGCTACTCTCGTTTCTACTCTGTATCATCAGCAGCTCCCCTCCGCTGAACAAGCCTGGGATCTTGCGTTGACTTTACTTGCACTAAAAGTAAACGTGTATTGCACACAATGGGACAACCATCTCAAAAATTATTCTAGATAATCACTACGCTAGAACACAGCACAGCAAATGTGACAAATCCATTTAATTTAGGTAATTTCTCCTTATGATGCTTACAGATCGGTAAGCTTAATTGTAAAAGTTAAGCATTTATAATTCATAAGCACAAATTATGCTAAACTAGATGTGTTATGTGCTATTGGAGTTTTATGTAAGCTACAAAATGATTATTCACACAGAAATTTAATTAATACGATACTTATAATATAATTAATATATTATATCTAACTTTTATTAGACCCTCTAGTTAAAAGTCGAACATAAGTGGCACATTAACATTATAATTCAGCTTCTTGATATCTGTAGTAAAACTCCTGACACAGGAAAAAGTACTTTTAACGAAAAGTAAGACCTCTTTCTCTCCCATGCTTACCCTATTCCCTAGTCATTATGTTTAGCACACACTTAACAGGTACTTTTGGGCAAAGGAAATACCACTTGGTCCACTGCCCCCAGCATAGACTACCTTTCATTTGAAAGAACTCATGACTTAGACTCAGGTCATGATCTCACAGTTCGTGAGTTCAAGCCCTGCGTCAGGCTCTATGCCATCAGCTCAGAGTCTGGAGCTTGCTTTGGATTCTGTGTCTCCCTCTCTCTCTGCCCCTCCCTCACACATGTTCTGTCTCTCTCTCTCTCTCTAAAATAAATAAACATTAAAAAAAATTGAAAAAAAAAAAACCCTCAAAGTCCCATTCCATCTTGAAAAGGAATGGCCTCTCATCCCCTTAGGAGCCAGTAAATACCATCAATTTTGTTAACTAAATTCCTTTAAAGTTAAAAATGCGTCCCCCGAAGATTGAAAGTACTCTGTACCACTTATAAATGTCAGTTGCCCCTCAAGTGATTCTTCTTTCTTTACATGACCATTTTGCAAATGATACAGAATCACATTTTTCATAGAGGAACCTAGTGTGTTTTGCATGGCAACATAATGGAAGCGTGTTCAAGTCACTGCCGTCTGAAAATGTTCCACCAAAAATACAGCCTCCAAGGCACTGACGTCTTGGAGGCACAAAAGAAAATCTGTAATCAGAAATCATTAATTAAGGTTAATTAAAGTCCATATTGCATCTGACAGACATTCACACAAAAGTACTGCTTGCTTTTCTTTAGGCTGCATATGCGATACGATGTCCGCCTGGACACCAAAGAGTAATCACAGTCTCATTATTGTCAAGAGGACAGCAACTTGAATTCACACGAACTCTTCTTCCAAGGAAAAAAAAAAAGCTTCTGATCGGAAATATTAGTACCACTGTCCTCCCCATCACTATGCCTTTAAGAAAAATTAAAAAAAAAACAACAAAACTTACTTGTGAGACTACCGTAAAATGAAGAAGACCTATTTTCTATCCTGCCAAATAATCAGAGGTCCATAATACTGAATTTACAAATGCATGTTTTCTTTGCTTCCCAGAGATAGTGGGAAGGGGAGGGGGAGAAAGGGGGGTGCTGATAATTGCGGCCTATGGGTAAGCCAGACCACATGATCAAAATCTGCTGTGACACTTAAAAGCGTTTCTCCACGAGGAATTCTGGTGCCCAGAAGCCTGGTGAAGCCAGTAGCAATTAAGGCCATGTTATCCTTTTAATTTACTTGAAATTATTGGCCTCTAAAATCAATCATTTAGTGTGGTTGGGGAGGGGAGGGGTCAATATAATAGACACGTGCATTAAAAACGCTTGTTGATCTTACTCAAAAATTTTGGCAGGCTGGGACTGGGAAAATTTTAAACGGCTGCTTTGAAGCTCCCACCCTGAAATAAAAACTAGTCATTTTCTAGTAAGGGAGGGGGGGGAAGTGACCAGTTTTCTAGATTAGGGCCATTGGTAAATGAATTCAAGGTTTTCTTCCCGTGAATCTGCCTGGGTTTTTTGTTGGAGGCCCCGCATGTCCTGACTTCAGTGCTGTGTGCCTCAAGTGTGAGATTGTTTTATGTTTTAATCTACAAAGGAATGAAATGGCTTGGCTTGGACTGGTAGGAGTCCTTGAAAGTCCACTTGAGAGATGGGAACTCCAGCATTACGACGCGTACCAGTATCTGTTCCACACGGCCAAATGCACCTAACAAAGGAAAGCTGTGTTCTCCATCACCCACAAAACACATAAATCACTGGGTGTGTGTGTATCTCATTCTTGCAGCAACTTCCTCCTCCCTGTCTTTTCTGGACTCGGTCACCCAATACATACACCACCAGGCAGCTTTTCCTAATCAACCCTGAAGTCACAAACCTAACAACAAAACCTGCCAAAGATGAGAATTCCAGAAAGGAAAAAAAAAAAAAAAAAAAAAGCTCATGGACTCCAGAGCTGACAGGGCTGTTAGCCCTGTGGGCCAGGGTCGCAAAATACAGCGAAATGATCTCTAGCTCCTCAGGAAGGTGCATCAAGCCTAAGAGAATCATAGAGGTTAAACCTGAACTTAAAGCACGGACCGTTTCCATCGCCACGCCAAAGCGTGCGGCGCTCCTGAGGTCCTTCCTTGTAGTCAGCAAGCTGCAGAGCCCAAACCGAATCATGAACCTGACGTTTTGAGCAAAGCCACGCACGCCCTCATTTACCTCCGCACTTGTGAATAGCCTTAACGAAGAGCTCGCACCCTTCGGCTTTCTTGTCGAAAGATGAAAGTGACATCGGCCCCTGGACGGTCATTCCCCCCTCCCCCCCACCAGGAAGACTGAGCAAGAGGCAGATCCTGGAGTAGATATCAGCTGGATGTGCACATAACAAGGTCCAGAGAGACCTTCTCAGAAGTCGCCTCTTTTAATCCAACACTGAATTATACGAGAGGCGGTTTTCGGTGCTTTCAGAGCACCACAAAGTGCCAAGATAACTGCGAGGCTTGCACGCCCCAGTATATCTCGAACCTTTCCCAAGACACCCCAACACTATCTGAGGCACTGAAACTATGGCAACCGAATAAGAAAGCAGCCTCCATGATTAATAGATGAAGATCCCAGTGACAGTGTCTAGCTAGGGCCATCATTCATGATGCGAGAAGAATTAGCACGGAATCCATCTCGCAGACCACTTACAAGGATCCTTCCTATAAAAAAAAAAATCCACCTAACTGCCATTCGGCCGCACGCACTCTGGTTTCGAATGCCGCAAACAATTTGGTTTCTATTTCTCACTCCCCATGCAGGGATGGGGATGTTCTCAGTGACTCAGATGCTCACATTTTTGGAATAATGAAAGGCTTAATAGATTGGTTTTCCACCTGGGTATTTGAGGCCTAAGCACAAATGCATTCAAACACCAAAATATGTGAATGAAGTCCTGTGGTTCTCGGGGTAAAAAGGAGGAAAGACAGTTGTTGGATTGTTTGGGTGGGTTTTTTTTTTCTTTTTTTTTTTTTTGTGGGAAGCAGTTTTTCATACAGCATTCCGTTTTCAGGAAAGGAACGTTGCCATTCACCAGCTCAATCAGCATTCTCTCAGTTTCCTCGTTGGAGGACAGTAGGAGTCTGGGGGAGGGGGAGGCAAGGGCTGGAGTCGCTATAATATTAATGAGAAGATGGAAAATACGTTCCTTAAAAGAAGATTCAGGAATAGGAGAAAGGAAAAAAGGATGGAGCCTTCACAGAAAAGCTTGTCTATAAAAGGCTCATCTAACGTCAGGATGTAATTACTATATTCTTCATTTCTTCCCACTTCCTAAAATGTTTACTTTCCAGCGGCATGCTGTCACTGTGTTCAGTGACACAGCCCGTTGTGTTCTAGAAATGCTTCACATCAAATCATGGCAGAGGCTTGGTCTGAAATACGTTGGTGGGGGCAGAAGGGATAAGAGAGGGGTGAAGAAGCATCAGTTTGTAGAGATCCTTCTAAATTGTTTTAATTGGCGTGGATTCTTTAAATTAAATATTCTACAGATGGCAATTACAGGTTAGTTGGAAACCACCAGAAAGTGCTGAGTCACATTAAATGAAAGCCTCTAAGGTCTAAGGGCTGTGTGTGGAAATACCTGTCTAACAGTTCTTTCAAAGCAACAGCCATCACACTTGCTGCTGGAAAGGGCCTGGCCCTTCGGCCTTTGGGGTGTGTTAATTGTGGATTTATTTCATTCTCTTGACATCCTCTTTCCACGTACAAAGTTTAAGAGACAATTTTTTTTTTCTCCTCGATGAAAATAACTAATTGTAAGCCATGGAGGGAGTCTTGCTCCTCCTGGGTGGAGAGGGAGACCATCAGGGAATTGTGATAGTACCAGTTTCTTGCCCCTGTCCCTGTGCCTTTTAGAGGTGCTGCTGAGAACTATTGTCTGAATCAAATGTCAGGTAATATGGCAGTATACCAGTCAGTACAGTAAATGCTGTCTCTCTTGGGGTCGGCCAACTGCTCCATTTGGTGGGGACGGTAGTAGTTTGCTTCTGCACGGAGACTCCTGCTCTCCCAAGTGTAGTTCATACGTGGCAAGAGAAGAGTGACGCGGGAAGTGTATGGCCACCAGGAAGGCAATCTGGGAGAAGTCCCAGCCACCGCCTCCTGGAGCACTCAGCGGGGAGACAAGCCTCTCTCCTATGACAGGTATGGCCCTTGGGGTCAATTCAGCTCATCCCTGAACCGACATTATGGGCTGCTCTTGGATTCTTTAGTTGTATGCAGGTTGTGTATTTTATTTTTCAATGTTGGGAAGTGAAGGCTATCATATTTAAAAAAAGAAAACAAACTAGCCATCCTTTGGGCTCTTATGTGATGTAAAGTCTTGTGCTGCCTGCTAGGGTTTTATTTGTGTAATGTCTTTTCTTCCACGTTTTTGGTGTGATATTTCAACATTGAAAGTTAGGAAAAGGATCACGACTCCTCTTCTGGTGCAAATGACCCTTTCACACGCTTCCCAGCTTAAAACCCTTGTCCCTGTGGCCAACTCACAGTGTGAATGTTCATTTCTAGTCCAAAGGCTGTTTCCTTTGCATCATCTCTGTCTGCTGCACTTTTGTGGCCATTTCCTTTGTACTGTCCCACCAGGGCATTCTCCATGACTACCGTCACCGAGAAAATCATAACATCTAGTATTTAAAGAGCATGTATCGTGTGCCAGGCATTGTGCTGTGAATTTTGCAGATGTTATATTTCCTCTTCTTAGCATCATACCAGCATCTTACAGACAGAAACTGAGGCAGAGACGTAACTGGTTCAAAGTCACGCTCTTTGTAAATGGCCAAAAATGGGATGCGGATCCCGGTGTGTCATGTGTGCCTAAGAAGCATGGCCTCTGCAGTGCCCCTTTACCTGCCCACTGCTTTCCCCTGACAGTCCCTCCACATTTATAAATTGTATGTCACAAAATCGTAATGAGTTCTCCCCTGTTACAGCAAGGATCAAAACTCCTCTCCTACTACCCTTGGTTCACCCTGACATGTCTGTTCTACATTAATGCTTACATTGACATGAACTATTTTAGGACTTACCTCAGCAAAAACAATGCTCTTACTTTTTATAATGCCTGGCAGAGTGCCACCCCCCGACCTTGCCCGATTTAATGGTCACACTGAAAGCTTTCATTACTCCAGGCGGTTGGCATTCTCATTAATAGGGCTGCTATACATGCTCTATGTAGACTGTGAATTTTCAGTGAACTTGAGGATCTTATTTAATTTCATAATGTGGTTTATGCTAAAATGTGACATCAACAGCATATAATCTTTTATGGTTTAGAAGACGATGAAGCAAGGTCTCTGCTAGGCTGGAGGCAGGAAGGTCTGGGCTGGGGAGAAGGGAATTAGCATCAGACTTCTCAAGTTTCCAGAGCACATTTCATATTTTACCAAAAACGTTCACATTTGTGACTTCATGTTATCTTCCTAGCAGTCGTAGAAGGTAGGAAGCACAGGTTTACTATTCGCAATTTTTATTTAAAATACTGCAGCTCTCGGGGCGCCTGGGTGGCTCAGTCGGTTAAGCATCTGACTTTGGCTCAGGTCACAATCTCACGGTTCGTGAGTTCGAGCCCCACATCGGGCTCTGTGCTGACAGCTCAGAGCCTGGAGCCTGCTTCCGATTCTGTGTCTCCCTCTCTCTCTGCCCCTCACCCACTCACGCTCTGTCTCTCTTTGTGTCTCAAAAATGAATACGTATTTTTAAAAAATTAAGAAATAAAAATTAAATAAAGTACTGTAGCTCCAGGGAGGTTAAATGGCTTGTCCAAGGTAGGAAGAGTCTTGAACCCAGGACACGCGACTCCAAGTGCAAGACCTTTAACAACAGTTATCACTGTACTAGTAGAAGTACAGGGCAGAAATGTGGGTTCATTAGCAGACCATTTCCTCCTGTTAGAAAGGTGAATTTTCAAAAGTACTACTAGCAAACTCCAGAAAAGCAAGACAGTTCTGTGGCCAGTGGTTAGAATGCCGACCGAATGAGGCCAAAGTCAAAAGCTCAATCCCCACAAGTGCTGGCTGTCTTCCTAGCTCTGTTTCTTGGCAAGTTGCTTTTTTACCTAACTCAGATTCCCTCCAGCTTCACCCAGGTGTCCCACAGATGTGTGCTCTTGGCCACAGAGGGGACTGGGTGAGAGTGTGGGAATGAGCAGGCTCCAGTCCGTCACCAAGACTGGGAAAACAACCCACAGTGAATGCTCCACTAATGGTGCATGAGACATATCACCTGTGTGCATGGAAGACCGTGTTATACACTCACTCACTCACTCACTCACATATGCAGGAAGTATTCCACTGGATGAAAACGTAAGAAAGGAAAACAAGAGCAGACAAAAGAGGTAAAGACTAGTGTTTGCAAAAAGATGCACCTTGTACTGATTCATCAATGAGTTGATTCAGCTCATCTCATGAATAGCCTATGATGTGCCAGGCATGGGTTTTAGGTGTTGGGAGATACAGCAGTGAACAACACATGAAAAGTCTTTCCTCATGGCCTTGCATTCGAGTGGGAGACAGAAAAAACATATAGTCTGTCAGGCTGTAAAAAGTGAGAAGGGAAACAAGTGAGGCAGTCCAGGGAGGTAGGGAGTCTTGGGGGAAAGGGTGAAGTAAATAAGGCAATCAGAAAAGGCTTCACTGTGAAAGTGACATTTGCACAGAGACCTAAGGATATGAGGAGAAAATCACATGGCTGTCTGGGGAAAGAATCATCCAAAGCCATGGAAGAGCAAGTGTGAAGACCATGCAAAGGGCCCTGAAGATGATCCAGCAATGGCACTACTAGGGACTTACCTAAAGGCTACAAAAATACAAATTCAAAGGGGCATGTGCCCCCCAATGTTTACAGCAGCATTATCAACAATAGCCAAACCATGGGGAGAGACTAAATGTCCACTGACTGATGAATGGATAAAGAAGATGTTGTGTATATATGTGTGTGTATATACATACAATGGAATATACACATATACATACAATGGAATATTACTCAACCACCAAAAAGAATGAAATCTTGCCATTTGCAAGGACATGGATGGAACTAGAGTATATTATGCTAAGTGAAATAAGTCAGAGAAAGATAAATATGATTTATTCACATGTGGAATTTAAGAAACAGAACAGATGAACATTGGGAAGGCAGGAAAGAGCAGAAAGGGAAACAAAACACAAGAGGCTCTTAAACGATAGAGAACAAGACTGAGGGCTGCTGGAAGGAGGTGGGTGGGGAAGGGGCATCAAGGAAGGCACTTGTTGGGATGAGCACCGGGTGTTGTATGTTAGTGATGAATCACTGAATTCTACTCCTGAAACCAATATTGCCCTGTATGTTAACTAAAATTTAAATTAAAAAAAAAAAAAAAAGGACCATAAAGAGAGCATGCCTGGCATATTCACATAGCCCCAAAGGGGGTGGGGAGTCAGAGAGGTGGGGATCAGAGTACAGACATGTAGGGCCACAAAGGCCATAGGACACACTTTGGCTTCTGCTGGAATGAGATGGGAAAGCATTTGAGCAAAAGTGATCTCATCTGGCTTCGATTTTTTTTTTTTAAGTTTATTTATTTTGAGAGAGACAGAGACAGCACGAGTGGGGGAGGGTCGGAGACAGGAGACAAGAGCATCCCAAGCAGGCTCCACACCGACAGCGCAGATCTCGATGCAGGGCTGGAACCCATGAAACCCCAAGATCATGTGACCTGAGCAGAAACCAAGAGTCACCTCCTAACTGATTGAGCCACCCAGGCGCCCTCTGGCTTCAAGTTTTTAAAAAGTCACTTTGGCTGCTGTGTTGAGAAACGACTATAGGGGGACAGGAGCAGAGCAGGGAGACTGGTTGGGAGGCTGGCACAGTAAAAAGCAGCAGGAGAGAACACTGGCTTGGCTACTCTGAGGGCCACAGAGGTGGGAGATCTGGAGGACGTCCTCAGGCATTCCGAAGGAGGGGTCAGCAGCCTTGCAGGCGGAGCGGCTGTGATGACGAGAAGAGAAGAGTGGAGGATATAACTGTTAAGTGGTTACATGCAAGCAGCTCTAACAGTTACCAAGATGGAGAAGATGATAATAAGAAAAGCATATTTGGGGGGGAAAGATCCAGAATCGGGTGTTCTAAACATGTTAGGTGGGAGATACCTATTGGATCCAAGAAGAGCTACCTAACTTTTGGCATTTACTACTTGAGAGACCCAAGAGAGAGAGGTCCCGGCTGAAGAGGTGACTTGGGAAACATCCGAATACTGATCTTTTATGGGGCACTCTCCATTACTGCAATTAGAATGACTCTAATCGAAAGGTTTTGCAAGAACTCACCTGCTTCACAAAGCAGGGTGCCCTTGGGTATATACTCCACTGTCATAGTCCCATTCTGAGGAGCCTGTACTGCCTCCTCCCCTTGACGTTTGTGTGGTGTGACATCTTACTTGCCCATTTCAGAGGGATTAAATGCCTCCCGCCCTCCCCTACCTTACCACATCCCCAAGAGGCAACCTCGAGGTTGCCAGCAGAGCATAGCTCAGTGGATGAGAAAAGCCTTCCCTGTGGAGTAGAAATATCTCAGAGGTGACTTGGCTCTGGGGTACCTCAAGAGAGTAGGGGGACACTGATGCGGGAGGGCACAGCAGGATGTTTCCAGGCTCCGCCTTCCTCCGGACACGTGAACTTCCAGGCACACCCGCTGTAGGAGGAGGACAATAAATGGTCTAAACCTGGGGTGGGGGAGGGGGGAAACCATACAGAGATCCGTGCAGCCTCTCTCTGGCTTTACATACTGCTGCAAACGGCAGATGCTTAATTAAAGCCTTTGCAATTAGTTTGGCTTGTTCCGTGATTCCTTTCTGCAAACAAATAGGATGGGGAGAATATATTCGCTTTTGGCAATCTAGTTCCAAAAAACTTCTTTTCCCATGATCACTCTTTTGTCCTCCTCGGAAAAGAGCTGAACCACTCTGTACACATAGTAAAGTATCCGACTTACCTCCTCGTTCAAAACAGTATTTTTCCTTCCATTTCATATGGGAGTGCAATTACCCGTTTGCTTTTAAAGCATGAGTATTTATTTTGAATTTAATACAAGTTCTTAATTTGGGTGTCTTATTTTTATTCAGGGAAGATAACAGTCTTCCTAATTCTTGCCATCCTTCTGATTCAACATACTAAGCAATGTTATCCGCCTACTCAAAATGCAAATGCTATATTTTTTTAATGATGGGAAAAGCATTCACTAGACTTGGAAAGAACTTGAGGGCTGTGTGTTTGTGTATGTGTGTCACTGTGTGGGTAAATAAAGAGTTGCACTTATTGCCACTTGATAATAATCACTTATTTGAAGCCACGGGGACGGGGGGGGGGGGGGGGGGGGCGGGGAGGGGGTACCAGGTCCACTCTAAGTGGAGAAATGTGAATCATGTGTGGCTATTTCTTTCATTGATTTACCTATTCAACATTTGAGTGTCTATATGCCAGTTCTTAGGAATTTTTAGCCTATTTAAATGTAGATGTTGTATGCAATCAATATATTCTGCAGATGGCTCCTGAGACCATGATTTTGGGTGTCTGCTGAAAATTTACATATGTGGATTACATGCATTATTGAAGAGTGTGGCCCATCTCCACAGCGGGATAGTTGCAAAACATAACACGCTTTGGGAAGACTGTAAGTAAGAAACAGGAGCTACAATGCATCTTTATATCAAATTGGTAAAAGACAACCCAGAAATGAGGTTTTAAGACTGATATTCCATTCTTTTCTGCTTTCGGATTGTTTGGCAAAGTGCCTCATTCAAGAATATCCTAGAACCGGGGCGCCTGGGTGGCTCAGTCAGTTGAACATCCAACTTCGGCTCAGGTCATGATCTCGCGGTTCGTAAGTTCGAGTCCCGCATCAAGCTCTGTGCTGACAGCTCAGAGCCTGGAGCCTGCTTCAGATTCTGTGTCTCCCTCTCACTTCCCCTCCTCTGCTCATGCTCTGTCTCTTAACAATAAATAAGCATTAACAAAAAATTTTAAGAATATCCTAGAACCAAAATAATAATATGGGGTGGGGGTTACTCAAGTTTCAAATAAAAGTCATCAGGTAAACAAGCATGGGTAAACCAAATTGAAATAGTGCAATTATTTTTTAACAGATAGTTTTAGGTTAATAGGTGGAGACACTGGTCTGCCACTGCTTTTAAGGTTAGGTTAATAATTAACTTTGGTGCCTGGAGTAGTTTAATCAAAGCTTACTGCAAATCATAAAACTCCATGCAGACTAAACAGGGTATTAAAAAAATAAAACATATAAAATGCTTGCCATCTTGACCTCTGGTAGCCACTTGGAGGAGGTGTAAAAATACGATATTTTCATTCAGAATCGGGGACAGGCATCTTTACTTTTGGGGAAAAGGCCTAAATAAAGGATTCATGTGTCAGGAACCAACAGTCTTTCCCCTGCCATCAGAGAGGACTTGACGCCCCAGAAATATGTCCGAAGGAAGACCGACAATTACCAGGATTAGAGGAGGCAGAGGCACTGACCTTCCTACCCCGGAAAGACTTAACAACCAGCGCTGGGGGGCATTACATAGCTTTCCTGAGACCTGCTGGCAGAACGCCGCGGCAACACGGTGAAACATCTTTTCAGATTTGAGGCAAAGAAAGTTGTGCGTACAAGTGCAAGCATCTGCGTGTGTGTGTGTGTGTGTGTGTGTGTGTGTGTGTCCGCGCACGCCTGTGTTTTAAACCTTTCATGGATCCCATTCAGCAAGTAGCAACTTGATTTCCATCCAGCGGAAGCAGAAAGCGATCCCCCCGTGGCAGTAACTGGCCACCGCATTCTCAAAGCAGCCAGCCACCTTTCTCCCAAGGACCGACTCGGAAGGGACGTTGGGGCTGCCCACTGCCGATACAGGCCGGAGGCCGCGGCTGCAAGTGCTTGCCTTGGCTGTGAAGACAGCAGTTCCTCCCCCGCTCCATGAACACCTGGCTCCCGTCTCCGCTCCTCCCTGGAAACCCGCCGCCGGCTGGAAAACTGCGCGTGGCACGGGGTGGGGGGCGGTAGGGGGGGCTGGGGATGCTGCACTTGGAACTGGTACTTACAAGCCAGCGAGTCCGGGCTCCTGCCCACAGGCCACCCGTGCGTCAGCCGCTGTCCAGTGGCCGCACCAGCATCCTAAACCCTCCCCCTTAACTTCCCGCCCCCCACCCTTCCTCGACTGGTCCAGCTAGTGCAGCGCGGAGACCCTAACCAAACTGCGCACGGTGGGCGCCACTGCCTGTGGGCCAGCACCTAACTCCCCGCATCCTGGGCGGTCCACCCGCTTCCCTTCGGGTTCGGTTTCCCGCAGACTGCACAAGCTGAGCCCGAATCCTGTCGTGCCCGCCACCCCTGGCTTTCAGAGAAACTTTCCAGAAGCGCCTGGTCGGGTGACCCCGCGGTGGAAAAGGAGGCGGCGCCGGGCGGAGGGGAGTCGAGGGAGCGGGAAAGACAGCCGAATCCTGTTTCCTTTCGCGAAACGCACAAGTTCGGGACTGCTCCCTGGCTCCCCCTTTACCACTCGGGTCGTGGGAGGAGGGAGCGGACCTCAGGATCCTGCTTTGCACCGTGTGCCACAGTGGGGAGCTGAGAAAAAAGAGAATCTGGAGAAGAGACACTTTCCACCCCAGCAGGGTCTTACAGGGTGGGTGGGCACTGTCGGGCTAGCTCCTGAGCGCCCCACTGTCCGAGAGGGAGCTCTCTAGGACGCAGCGAGTAGTTCGGACCTCCAGAACCGGTGGCCTGGGCAGAGCCCTGGTCTGGGTAGCAAGCTCTGGGTCATCTATTGCCAAGTCTTCCCACCCTTCCCCCTCAGGGACAACTCCTTTCCCTAAAGAGACCTCGTGGATTTTGGAGGAGAGCGCAGCGGCCGCCAAGCCCCGGCGTGGCGGGCTCGGTGCTGGAGGGGGACGCAGCCGCGACAGATGCTGTCCTCGCCCGGCCAGAAGGGAGCTACAGCGGGGGACAGAACCCAGGGCGGGGGGCGCCGCGCCACACCGAGAGGAGACCGTTCCTGGGCACTCTCACTCGAGCAAACAAAGCCCGGAACCTCTGGTGCCAGCGGCCACGAAAGCCGGGATGTCACCAAGTGGCAGGGCGCACGGGTACCAGGGCCATTACAAGTTTCCCCGCACTCCACAGAGCCCAGCCCAGACCCCGAGCGGACAACAAAAGATTCTCTTCGCTTTCCCACCGTCTCTGTGGAACCCCTTCTCCCACCCCAGAACCCAAACCTGGTGCTGGGCGAAAACAGCGCTCTGCTGCCCAGCGTTCGCCAGCCCTCGAGGGCAGAACCGCTTCTCCAGCCTTTGCACCAGGACTGGGAGCTTCTGAAAATCCCACCCTCTCGGGGCCTCTCTGCTGCCCGTTGGCCAGAAAGTGAGGACGAGCCCCGGGTCCTGTACACACATCCCCCAGCCAGGCAGCACCGCGCGGTCGCGGTCCCGGGCGGCGCCGGGCGTGTGCGCGGCGCGGGTGGGGAAGCTCGCAACACGGAGCCGGGCGGTCTCCCCGGCACAGGGCGGAGAGGAGCGGGCCGGGCTCACGACTGCTCCCCAAGGGCCCGGCAACGCACGGGAGACAGACACCAGACAAAATAAAACGCAGCTACCACAAAGCCGACAGCGCGTGCCGGCCGGCCGCGGCCCCGGGACCCGCTGGCCGGAGGCGAGCCGCCCGGAGAGGTGGGGCGCGCCGGGGCGCCCCAGCCGTACCTTTTCGGTGCATCGACGGGCAGGCGGCCGGGGCTCGGAGCGCGCTGGTACAGCGAGTATCCCATTTAGTAATCCATTATCGAGGAGATCTCTCCGGGCCGCAAGCTGCGCTCTCTCCTTTGCAAGCCTTTGTCATTCCTACATGTGTGCTTGTCTCTTTGGGGGTAACAGTCGCGGCGACTACTTTCTGGGATGCAAACGCGCTGTGTTCATCTCCAATGACAGGCGCAGAAGGGGAGAGGAAAAAAGAAAGAAAGAAAAACCAACAAGGAAGGAGTGAATGTTCAAGAAAGTCTTCTCCAGGTCCAAATTCCACTTGGATTCCACTCCGGTGAGTCCCTTCGGTGGTGTCTGCGCGGATTAACAAGTCATTTCAGGGTGGGGGGCGGGGTGGGGGCTGGGGCAGGGGGCACGCTGTAGCCCCGCTCGGCGACCGCGAGGGCTGTGCCGCGGGTGTGGCGACGCTGGCCGCTACCGCCGCTCCTAAGCGGGCATCGCGGGCGGTCGGCCCCGCGGAGAAGCGCCGCTACTGCGTCCCGAGCGCCTGGGCAGCCGAGTGCGCGGGGAGCGGAGTTGGCTGCAGCCTCACCCGGTGCCGCTCACTACTCCTCTGTCACTGGAGAGGCCGCGGCTCCCGGGCGGAGCCAAGTCCCGGACTGGATTGCGCAGAGCGGACTCTCCTCCCGCAACCCCGCCTCCTTTGGCTGGCGTCTTCTCCGACCCAAAGGAGGGCTGTGGTGTTTGTGTGTGAATGTGAGTGAGCGTGGCCGAGAGGGGGAGAACCTACGCGGCGTGGCTGCAGGTGGAGCCTTGCACCGACTGGTCAGCGAGGCTTCCTTCCACCACGGTTCCCGGCCCCGCCGCGCTGTGGGTGGAGGTCCCCGTGGGATTGACTCGGGCTGGAGCCCGCCCCTGCTTCCCCCACCCCCGCATCTGCTCTAGCAAAGAAGAAGAGGAAGGAGAAAAAAAAAAAAAAAAAAAAAAATCCCGGACAGCATTGCTGAGCCCTGCCAAATCAGAAAAATAAATAAAAATAGACGTAGTGCAGGAGCGAGTTACAAGAAAGGATCTGTTCATCGATTTTCTTAAATGGAAAAGTTTTAAAGGATGAGGGTAAGTGAACGATGAGCCTTTCTAATTCTGATTACTGTATCAAGAGGTAGATTCCAGAAGTGACGCGCCCAGATGAATTGGATGAAAGCCGATGCGGTTAAAAACACACACATCGAAGATACGAACACTGCTATTAGTTAACGCGCATACAACATGTTAATAAAGCATGTTAAGTAAGCACGTAAACTGTAGTACAAAGAATGGTGTCACCAACGACAGCCACAGTCCGTTTTGAAACTTAGAAAGTGTGTGGACTGTCCTTGGAAATGTAAGTAAACTTCAGAAAGACGACGCAGACAATCCCAGTGAGAATCCAACAGCTTCGTGCGAGAAGTAAATCGCAACTTCTTTACACGGCGCTATTGTTACGATCACACCAAGAATGGCAGGCGCAGCCCTCCTCCACCGCGTGAACTTGCGGTCGCCAAAAAGCTTCGCAGTTACAGGTTTATGCCAACTAGTCAGGCCACACCGTGTCCCCCTCCCCCGGGCCGCTGCTCGCTCCCCGCCGCGCCCGCACACCCCGCTAACCACTGCGCAAGGTGGCCGCGGTTCCCCAGTGGGCTTCGCAGATGGTGCGGACTGGAGCCACCGCCTTTAAAGAAAGTAGCACTGGGCCACCAAGCAGTTCTCGAAGCAAAATTTCCCAGTCATGGGTTCGGCCGTGAAAAGCGCTGGGAGGAGGATCAGGGTCCCAGTTGCCCTTAGGCCGAGTGACCTCCCTCCAATAAATGTATTAGAAACTGTACCTGTTCCCTAATGGGGACGAGCGCCCACGTTCTTTTTTCTACTGTTTCTGCTGGGAACGCAAGTTACGCAGACATCTGCTCTTGAGGACTCACGAAGAATAAACGCACATGCGACAACACCCTGTATGTACCATATTTTTCTTGTCTACAAACCACCTGGAAAAGGTGGCGAGAACGGTGAGGGAGTCAGTCTCTGCTGTTCGCCAGAGCTGCCAGCAGGGGCCGCTATCCCCACCTTAAGCAAAAGCCACAGATCCCTGGTGGCGGGGGGCGCGGTCCTAGGTGCGCGCGCAACCCCCGCAGCACCGGAGCCGGCTCCCGGAGAGGGCACAGGGGCGTGGGGGCTGGCGGGCTGGGCTGCGCCCTCCCGCCGCGCGGGTCTCTCTGGGATCCGGTCCGGACTGGGGGAAGTGCCGTGGCGGGCCGGGCCGGCTCGATCCTCGGCGGCGCTGTTTAACGCCCTGATTTCGGCTAGTGATGGCAGGGCCACTGCCAAACGGGTCTTGGAGCTGGTCCGTGCGCCCTTCCCCCTCCCCCGGCCCTCCCCCTCAGCCCCTAGGTCGAGACCAAGAGGTCCCAGGGGGTTCTCCTCCAACACCTCCACCCCGCCGGGATCGTTGAGGCCCCTTCTTTGCTCCCTGCCGCTGCTTTACATGCTAATTGTGTCTGGGAAAAAAGTTCTTTAATTGGCAGAATTAGGCAGAGCAAACGAATTGTTTCACAGGCTGAACCGAATTAATTCCGGGTTTAGCTTCTTTCCTGGGAGAAACAAACAATTAAGCTGTCTTGTTTGCTTTATGGATATATTGGAAATGCCCCACATCGAGTTTCAGGATGTGTTTTTAAAGGGAAATTATTTCCATTATTAATACTTGCATGTTTAATTTGCAGTAAATCTGAGCCAAGAAGGGACAGATTAAATTTACCTAATTTTAAATTATGGAACACAAGAAGAAAAGAGTTGGAGTTAACTTTCACCGGGCTAAGAAATGCCACCCAGGATCATCCTGGCAATTGCTAGATCCCGAGGTTTCACCATCCAGTGAGGCCCCCATCAGTGAGGGGCAAGGGGACCCCTGCCAGGGGAGAGATGCTCCTGGAGCTGGAAGACATGGAGGTGGGCTCTGCTTGACATTACTTAACAGCTGGTGACCTTGGGCAGGTCGCTCAGCTCTCAGAAGCCCCAGTGGACTCCCCTGTGTCCCCTGGACTCACTTTCGAGAGATTGTATGATTAAATGAGATGGTGAGTGAAAGCCACAAGTCTAGGGCCTGGTAGGCACCGTGCTGTAAAGGTTCGCTTTAGCGTCGCTGTCATCCTTATCATCGTCTGCGTCAGTCAGATGGAAGCACCAGGGAAAGGGGAGGCTTGTTTTGTGTCAGTGCTGGGGACTACCCCTAACAACTCTTCAGTAAATGCGACTGTGATGATAACACCTGCACCGCCCCCCCCCCCCCCCCACACACATCACCTGAAAAGAGTGTGGAGGGCGTTTACAAAGGTAGGCTCACACAGGGATCCTTTGAAAGACCACGTCTAGTTATTTCGCCAGAAACTCTGCTTGAAGATGAAAGGCAGAGTTCTCTTGAGAGAAGAGGGATCTGTTGGTGCTTAGTGTTCACCTTCTTGTGGGTATCCATTCCTGAGGGACCCGTGGGGAGTGCTGTATGTACGTTCAGGCCAATATCAATCATAATCAAGAAACCCCTCTCTCTGCAATCCCTTCTCCAAAGTTCCCTTCAACCCCCTGCTTTAAATCAACAGTTTGAAAATCCATTTGTACGTTAGAATTACTGGTGAGCTTTTAAATGACACAAATACCCAGGCTCCAGAGATTCTGAATTATCGGGGGGGGAGGGTAGGACCTGTGCATGGTTATTTTCTTCCAAGCTCCTAGATGATTCTCAGTGTGTAACTGTGGATGAGAACCACCATCGCAGTGAATCTCATCTGTGTCCTAGAGTCCTGCTCTTCCCTGGCCTTTTCTGGTGGGGCTGTTTATTTTTCCTCTTGCCCATTTATCCTGGTGTTGGGAAGTGAAGTCAGTGGCTTCTTGGATCATTTCTCCTTCTCGCTAAAACTCCTAGAGCTTTGGAGGCTGTGTTCTACAAATACGCTGATGATGTCTGTTGTCCGCAGACCTCATTGTATGCCAGTTTTCAAAGACTTAGCGCCAGGCTACATGTTTCCCTATCTGTTCCTCCACTTGTCACCATTCCTGGAAGTGTTAGGGTCCACCTAGCCGCTAACCCTCTGTTTCCTCGGCTTCTTGCATTCTGCATGTACATTCTTCTTTTCCCTCAGTCTCAGGTTTGTTATCAAAAAAGTCTCCATTAAATCGCTAATTCAGAGCTCTCACTCCAGACATAGCTTTCTCTCATCACTTGCATGCTCTCTGCACAGCTCTGATTTCTGGAAGACCTACAAGCTGTTGGTCCTGCCACTCGCAGTCTGTCTGTCTGTCCATCCATCCATCTAGCCATCTAGCCATACATCCCTCTGTCCGTCCATTCCCCTGTCCATCCATCCATTCATCCATCCATCCATCCATCCATCCATCCATCCATCATCCATCCATCCCTCCTTCTATCCATCTCTCTGCCCATCTGTCCATCCATCTATCCATCCATTCTTCTGTCCGCGCAGCCAGCCAGACATCCCTCCCTCCATCTGTCCGTCCCTCCAGCCAGCATCCAGCCAGCCATCTGTCTGTCCTTCTTTCATTTCCCTCTCCAGCCAACAGAGCTTTGTAATAACGGTCTCTCTTAGCAAGCACTTTCAGCTTCCTTGAAAACCAAACTGTCTTTTGTTCACCCCCATCTGACTAAGAACCAATTCTGAATCATGTAAATATCAGCCGTCTTTGCCCTCACCCTAGGCAGCTGAAGCCCCATAGAGCAAAATTTCAGTTATCAACCTCAGTTGGTTGGGCACTGCCTCGCCATCATCTTCCCTTTTCCTCATTAGACTCTAACTTTCTCCGTGTAACCAGATGTTTTCACCTTGGTGCCTCCTACTTCCCTGAAAACAGTCTATCACATGGGAACTTTCTGCCTCTGTACTCTTTATTTCATCTACATCTCCTCCTATGGGGGAGCTGGTGCCTCTCTTCCAGTCTGAGACCAGTCCCTCCACCTGTTCGATCCCTTACACTTAGGAATTCTTTGCTGTCTCTCCGCCTCGCCTGGATCTCTCCATCAGCAGGTCACTGAGCTTTCCTGTCTTAGTCTTAGAAACAAGCCTCCCTAGGGGGCGCCTGGGTGGCTCCGTTGGCCGAGCATCTGACTCTTGATTCCCATTGAGGTCATGATCTCACAGTTTGTGAGTTTGAGCCCTGCATTGGGCTCTGCACTGATAGCATGAAGCCTGCTTTGGATTCTCTCTCCTCCTCTCAAAATAGGTAAATAAACAATATGCCCCTCCCCTCCTTGTGCACAAGTGCTCTCTCTCTTCTCTCTCAAATAAATAAATAAACATTAAAAAAAAAAAACCATGGTGTATAAAGCTTCACTTCTGTATTAGTCCACACTGTATCTGTCTCCCTCTACTTCTTCATAGGCAACATTTCTGCAACCCCATAGTTCATTTTCTAGCTTTTACATATACCTTATGTACCCAGAACCAATCTACAGCAATCTTTTTGGTGGTTCCCCCCCTCCCCCAATTAACATAAATAAAGTCGTATGTACTCTTGTCCTGGAATTCATCCTCCAAACTGTAGCTGAAGTGATCTTTGAAAGATGAATATCTGATCCCATCAGTCCCCTGCTTAAAATACTGTTTGCTATCCCCAAACCTCCATAGGGCCTTCAAGGCTGTGCACGATTTGGTTATTGCCCACCTCTCTGGTCTCTTCTCTCTGCCATGCTGCCTTCCATGTTTTTCCTCCGAAATGTTGCCCGGTGCTCCTTTGTAACCACAGACCTGCCCACGTGCTTCTGCCTGGAATACCACCATCTCCCTCTTTCACTTCTTTACCTGGTTAGCCTATACTCATCCTTCACATGTCCACCCAAACACCCTTGCATCAAGGAAGACTTCTCTGATGTTCTAGAATACATCCTACCCCTCCATTATGTGTTCAAAGTACCGTGCCATCTTAGCCCACGTATCACAGCTGGAGATAACTGTCGGTGCAATTGCGTGTTTGGATGCTTGTCTTTTTGTGTTAGAGCAGAAGCTCCTTTGAATCCTGGGACTCCACCTCTTTTGTTGCTCTTGCACCTCCAGGGTCTGGAAGAGAATAAGGGCTTGCCCACAAAAGAGAGGTGCATTTGAAGGATTCAGTAGGGAAAAAAATAGATTTGTTTTTTGGTGGGATAGAATCATTTAAAAATGGAAATAAAAACACACAACTTTCTAGTTGTTTTGAGCTTCCACTTTATTTGTTTATTAACTTACTTATTTACTTATTTATTTATATGGTTATTTTTGAGACACACACACACACACACACACACACAGAATCCGAAGCAGGCTCCAGACTCCGAGCTGTCAGCACAAGAGCCCGACACGGGGTTCAAATCAGGAACTGTGAGATCCTGACCCTAGCCGAAGTCAGAGGCTTAACCGACCCCAGCCACCCAGGTGCCCTTTGAGTCTCCACTTCTAACGATGAACAAAAAAACTAGGCTTTGCCCCAACATAGAACTTCTCATGTGTAGCGTCTGATTTCTTTCTTGAATGAGGAATAAAGGATTTACGGATGGAAGTGATACGTAAATAACCACAATGACCAAACAAGATGCTTGAAAATGAAAATACACGGCAACGCAAGTAGAAGCAGTAACTCTGAAAGACCCGTAGAAGGAGAGAAAATGCAGTTGGAATCCACCGGGAACACTGTGCAGCATCTCCAAGGCCCGTTCTCCCAGCAAGCCAGAGCGTGCTAACAGTGATTTACTGTCTGCCCCTCCATGAATAGCTTCACGGGTGGTGCCCTCTCTGGGGGTAACAATCACTCCACTATACCACAGTGATGCCAGGGCCCCATTCACTTCTGATATCAAATTATTGTTTGGGAAATGAGGAGACTGGTAGATTAGAAATAAGGTAATGAATGAACAATAAATGTTAAGTAAACCAGCACTCCAATCCCTCCTCCCACCCCGCCAAAGCCCTTTACGTTTAATTGAAGTCTTTGGTTATGTAATACAGAGCCAGGGCTGTCTCTGGCCTTGTTTTCATCTTGCTGTTCCAACGTAACTGCTCTCGATTGTCCTTCTTGCTAACGTTTAGACTGAAAAATATCTACTTGGATAAAAGTGTGTTTAAAAACGCAGTTACCGAAACGTAATGTATACCTCTCGTAACCAGATAAACCAGATGATTCAGCACCACTTTGGAATTTGCTATTTGGCCAGAAGAATGATGAAAAGCAAAATATAACTTTTTTGGGGGCGGAGAACTGTTTTCAAGGCCTTTGCTTCCAGGTAGTGGAAGGCGGCTGGAAGAGGGAATTGTTCTGGCCCATGTTTAAATATAAAATTAGGCTTCCAAATTTGTTCCAAATCTAGGTTTTAGATTATGTGAGAAAACACTGTACTGATATCAACTGAAAGCCTTTTTCCAGGCTGTTCAGGATGAATGTGTATTTAAGAGTAATTTTATAACCAGAGAAATGGAGACAACTGAGGGTGTTTTGTTTGCTCTGACTTTAAAACAGAAGACAGCTGTTTTAAACATCTACATTGAGGCTGGATAATTGCGGACAATGAAAGTATACTTAAAACATGATATGTTTGGATCTGAAGTAGATTTTTTTAATGAAGTATAAAAAAATAATGTCATTACATATAAAGCTATCCTCTGAAAACTCCCCTGTACAGGTTAATTATGAAACATAAAAATCATTTCCTAGTGTCTCACCCTGACGGTGAATTTTGTACCTCGGCAGGTCTCTAGTTAATAGTCCCATAAAACATTGACGATGCTTAACGAGCTGGATTTAAGAATGTTTGCGGAGGCAACTCACAGGTTGAAATGAGCTTAAATATTACATTTTGAAAGAAATAACGTGTTCTTCAGTACTTCCTGAAAGTTTTAGATCATTCGCTATTTTTTAATGCTCAGTTTGTACTTGACCAAAATTTAAGTGGAACAATTGGTGTCACTCTCCTTGTAACATGAACCCTCTTAAATAGTTTATTCATAACCGGCTTCTGATTAATACAAACTAGAATGCTGCGTTTTTACATTTGAACTGAAAACCCACACGCCTGTTTTCTTAAGAGGTCCTGTGTCATGAGCTGTTATTAAGACTCTTATGAAAACACACATTCATTTCCTCATAATTCCTTTCTTTTCCATGCTTCAAAGCAATGGAGACATTTCCTTTCTTCAGATAGCCTTTTAAAGCCTTTTCTTGTTTAAGCAAACTTCTGAAAGTCCCTAATCCTTGCCTCTAACTCACCATTACTGTGCCCTTCTCTTCCCTACCCTCCAAACAAGATCACAAGCATAGATTTTTGAATTATGATGGTCCAATGTTGACATTGTTTCTCTGGGTTCCCTTGCCTTAGGGAATTTTCCCTTTTTTGCTTTAATCGATACATTACTTCTTCTGGTTGCTTTTTTTGGCGGGGGCGGGGGGGGGGGCAGGGGGGAGGGGGCAGGGTGGTTAGAGAAAATGTTTAGCGATTTTCTTACAAAACACAACAGAGAAACTTTAATAAGAATGCTGTACGGCAGTGTTAATTCACTCAGTGTGAAGCCACAATCAGCCTGGCACTCTCAGGTTCCTATCAGTGAGTTGTTGGGTGGTGGTTACTCAGAGATGATGGTACTTGACTTATCAGTAAGATGGTATTTGACTTATCAGTATTGCGTGTTGCATGGAGCCCGATGCGGGGCTCGAAGTCATGAAACTGCGAGATCACGACCTGGGCGGTAACCAAGAGTCAGCCGCTCAACCAACTGAGCCATCTGGGCGCCCCGCAGTGCTGTGTCTCTTGATCACAAAGCAACGTCAGCCTTCCAGCTGCTCAGGCCCAACCGCTGGGAGTCACGCTTGACTCTTCTCTTGTTGGTCACATCTGATTTGTCAGCACATCCTGTTGGCTCTGCCTTCAAAATATATCCAGAATCTGACCTCTTCTCAGCTCCTGCACCACCACACGGGTCTAAGCCACCGTCCTTTTCTCCTGGAGTCGTCCAGGAACGTCGTGACTGGTCTCCCTGCTTCTGGACTTGCCGTGTTTGGTACCCTACCCGACCCTCTAGTCCGCAAACGGTGGCCAGAATGATCCTTCAACGTTTACGGTGGAATCCTGTCACTCCTCTGCGCAAAACTGTCTGGAGGTTTCTTTCCCATCTCTTTCAGAGCAAAAGCCAAAGCCAGTGGCATGTGGCCTTCCCTCCTGCTCCCCTTCACACACTTCACTCTAGCCAGCCTCGGCCTAGAAGCTTCCAGCACAACCACCCTTGGGCTGTTGTTTCTCCTTCCTTAGTTACCAATAGGGCTCCGCCCATCTTTGCTCAAATGCCAAGGCTCCTTGACCACCATATGTAAAATTATAGCTCCTCAGGCTGTAATACTCCCTCCTCATCCCCTATCCTGGCTTTGTTTTTTCTCCTAGCTCCTACTCTCCTAGGATCCTGTATATAATTAATTGTTTATTTTTTATTACTTAAAAACTTTTTTTTTTTAGTTTATATAATTTTGAGAGACAGAGACAGAGCAAGAGCAGGGGAGGGGCAGAGAGAGCGGGAGACACCAAATCCGAAGCAGAGGCTCCAGGCTCTGAGCTGTCAGCACAGAGCCCAACGTGGGGCTCAAACTCACCAACTGTGAGATCATGACCTGAGCGGAAATCAGACACTTAACGGACTGAGCCACCCAGGAGCCCCTATATTTGCTTGTTTAGTGTCTGTCTCCTGCCACCCAGCTTCCTAAGCTTCCTCAGGGCAGAAAGTGCCTTTCATGTACCACCATATCCCCCGCTCTTAGAACAGTGCCTGGCCCATCCTAGAAATGCGGTGAACATGTGTTGAGCGGATGAGTACAGGACCACTCCTTCCCACGTTTAACGTCAGTCACGCCAGGGTCCCCGGGTCAGGTAACATTTAGGGCAAAGAGAGTAGCTCTCTGGCCAGAAATGCCCCCAAATAGAGTTCTCTTTAACCGGTTCTCTGCCCAGTGTTACAATAGGCGGCCTGTGGTAGGTGTGGTTTTTTGTTTTTAATGCAGTTCGCTTTGGAGCAGTGCCTGCTGTTTCGTGGGAATAGTAGGAACAGGTAGGCTGAGCTAGGAGGTTCCAAGGGAGCACATGTCTGCTATGGACCAGGAGGGTTTTTCTTGCTGCTTGGTAGTGACTCACATCATCACATCCAGAGACCAAGAGGGAAAGGAGAGCTGGTTTACATCCTAACCTCCAAGTTAGGAGGCTGTGTGTTGGCTTGGGTCGCCTGGCTGTCTGGTTGTCGTTCTTACACAGCACATGTTTGTTTTCTCACAGTTCTGGAGTCTAGAAATCCAAGACCAAGGTTCTGGCTCATTCGGTTTCTGGTGAGCACTCTTCCTGGCATGCCTTCTCTACCTGTGCCCTCATAGGGCCTGTCCTCTGTACCTGCGAGCATAGAAGGAGTGAGCTCCCTCTTTCAAAAAAAAAAAAAAGTTTATTAATTTTGGGGGGTGGGACATATGTATGCACATGTGGGGGGGGGGGCGGGCACAGAGAGAGCGGGAGAGAGAGAATCCCAGTCAGGCTCCAGGTCAGTGAGGAACCTGACATGGGACTCTGGCTCGGGGCTTGATCGCTCCCTTGGTGAGATCGTGACCTGAACCGAAACCAAAATTCAGACGCTTAACCGACTGAGCCACCTGAGTGCCCCTGAGAGTTAGCTCTCTTGGGTCACCCTTTAAGGACGCTAATCCCATTGGATAAGGGCCCCACTTTGATAACCTTGTTTGACCTTAATTACTTCCTTACTCCGAATACAGCCCCCTCTGGGAGTTAGGGCTTCAACATGTGAAATTCAGGAAAGTACAAACGCTCAGCCCCTAACAGCCTCCCTTCCAGGCTTAGCTGAATCCTGCGAATCCCCCAGCCTACGGTCCTCTGTGTAGTCTTACACAGGGGAGGGGCCTGCAGGGCCCTCTCCCATTCAGAAGCATTCTCAAATAATTTCTTTTAGACTTTTCTTCATAGAACTTTCATATACGCACCCATACCGTATACGAAAAATAACGTATAACATGTATATATATAAAATATGTAGAATATATGTAACATATAAGCCACTGTCTTTCTATTTTACAAATTAAATATTCGAACAGTGCTTAGGAGCCTGTTTTAACACTTTTCATCTTTGATTTCTTTCTTAAATATGTATTTTTGTGAGAGCGCAAGCAGGGGAGTGGCAGAGAGAGATGGGGCTACAGAGGATCTGAGGCTGCAGAGGATCAGCCCAGGGCCCGACACGGGGCTCGAACCCACGAACCGTGAGGTCACGACCTGAGCCAAAGTCGGACGCTCAACCGACTGAGCCGCTCAGGTGTCCCTACGCTTTTTCTTTTAATACAGTGGAACATCTCGCTTCTCTTGACATCACAGGGACGGCTTTCTAGATTTGGGGCACGACACCCACCACGCTCGCCACCCCTGTCACTTGGTTGTCATCCACACATTGGCCCTTCCTTCCAGCGATCCTTCCATGTTTTAGTGAACATACAACTGTGTACAGCTTCTCCCCCAGCTGGGTCGCCAGCTCTCTCCTCCATTCCAGACCTCCCTTCGTTGTCCTTGTCTCTTTGAGACTTCTCCTTCCGCATGAACAGTGACCCCCATATCCTCAATATCTTCACTGACTAATCCTGCCACCTGTGGTTCTCCCCTAATATGGCATACAAAAGGTCCCTGGGCCCTTAATGGCCCTTGCAGGGTGACAAGGACTTCATCCTTCATTGGGGTAGAGCCAAAACATGCAGACTACTCCCCAAACAGATCATCTCCCAGGGTACGGCTCACAGGGGAGACTCCACATAAGGGCTGAGGCCTGGGTTCTTTAAAGTAGGGGCCTCTGGTGAATTACAGTGTGGGGAGCTGTAGTAGGGGAGGCAGCCTGTGTGCCAAAAGCACGGGTGGGACCCTGGAAACCCACCCACTGATTCTGAGCCTTAGCTCTTTAGCTGAGATCACATGACCTGAAACCCAGCACAGAGCTCACAAAAAAGACCTCACTCAATATGGGTGGCAAGTGCATTCTCAAAGCTTCTTGGCTGTTAGGAGTGGTGCAGCCTAGAGCTGACTTTTTATTTATTTTTTAATGTTTATTTTTGGGAGAGAGAGAGTGAGCGGGCAAGGGAGCACAAGTCGTGGAGGCGCAGAGAGAGTGGGAGATACAGAATCCAAAGCAGGCCCCAGGCTCTGAGCTGTCAGCACAGAACCCAACACGAGCCTCGAACTCACAAACTATGAGATCATGACCGGAGCCAAAGCTGGATGCTCAACTGACTGAGCCACCCAGGTGCCCCTAGAGCTGAATTTGTCATGGTAACTATGAGAGGGTCCATGATTGAGGCTCAGGTTTTCTTGAACCCAAGCTGAGATACAGGGATCTGGATGCTCTCCTCATCAGACTGGCCATAGAGACATCTCCCAGGTTTCTTTGACAGCGAATTTGGGACAAAGACTCTATTTTTGCAAATACACAAGAAAAAAAAGCAGTAAGAATGAAAAAGAGAAGTGAATCTAAAATCATGAGAAGTTTTCAAAAGGACAAAAGTGGGACATTATGAAAGCAGCAGCCTGCAGGGCTGAAAGCTTTCCACTAACACAGAACACTGGTCATGGCGGATATTTTTCTAAGAGCTTTGTTGGGGGGAGAGGGCAGGCGCCTGGGTGGCTCTGTTGAGCATCTGACTTCAGGTCAGGTCATGATCTCATGGTTTGTGAGTTTGAGCCCCACGTCGGGCTCTGTGCTGACAGCTCGGAGCCTGGAGCCTGCTTCGGATTCTCTGTCTCCCTCTCTCTCCACCCCTCTCCCACTCACACTCTGTCTCTCTCTCTCTCTCAAAAATAAATAAACATTAAAAAAAAAAAAGAGCTTTGTGTGTATTAACCCATTTTGTCTTTATAGTGATTCTAATAAGTAAGTATTTGTGTTACCCCCATTCAACAGATGAAGCAAACAGATATTAAGAAAATATGGCAAAGTCTTGTGGTTCTAATGTGATTGAGGCAAATTCAAACCCAGGTCTCTGGAACCCCACCACCGGCTGCACTGAGACACCAGGCAGAGGAACCGTGCGTGTTACATGCATTTGGTTCCTTGTTCCAACCCTTTCGAGAAACACATGGAGGTCCAGAACTTGCTCGAAGCATGTGGTGTTTAAGGCTGCTGCTAACTTAACAAAATAGCGTCTGGTTCAAAATGTGTGTAGCATTATGGCGAATCTTCCTCTATCACAATTTCAGAAAATTGTTCAAATGTAAATGTGTGCTCATTCAACCAAAAACCAAATTGGAGGAAAATCTTAATTATGGAAGAGATAAAGTGGGGGTTGATCATTTAATTTATAGAAAAGATGATTTGCTTTTGAGAAGAAGCATTCATGTTGAAGTAATCTCCTGAGTCAGGTTCTGTTCTTTCAGAGAGTGTTGGGTATAGCTGTATAGATTACCTCATTTCCTCTTGAGCTGGATCCAGAAACAATGAGATAGAAAAGTGTAGAGCTTACAATCCTTACAAAGAGCTCGGTCCCTTGATTGGGACAACTGACTATCCATTTAGAAAGTAGTTAAGTTAGCTCCTACCTCACATCATTTTTTTAAAAAAAAATTTTAAAGTTTATTTTTGAGAGAGATAGAGACAGTGTGAATGGGGGAGGAGCAGAGAGAGAGAGAGAGGGAGAGAGAGAACCCCAAGCAGGCTCCACACTGTCAGCACAGAGTCCTACGCGGGGCTCCAACTCATGAAACCATGAGGTCATGACCCGACCTGAAACCAGGAGTCTGACGCTTAACCGACTGAGCCAACCAGGTGCCCCCCTCACATCATTTTTTAAAATAAGTTCCAGATGGACTAAAGATCTAAAAGTAGAAGAAAAAATACAAGAACGTTAAATGAGTATGTAAGAGTACTTATATGGTTATGATCTTGGCACAGAAAAGTTCTTCTTATAACACTATAAGCAAAGTCATCCAAGGAAAAAATCAGAACTTTTGTCTATTTCCCAAATAAAAACTTTTGTAAAGCAAAATGTACCATAAATAAAAAAGGCAGTGGGCAGATTGGGGGGAAAATATTTGCAACCTAACTAACAGACAATAAAGGATTAGTATATATATGGAGGAGTCATACAGATTGAATAAGACAATGGTAAACAATTTGATAGGGGAAAAAAATGGTCAAAACACATAAGGAGGTGATACTTATGAGGGACTGCTTGGGAGTTGGCCAATAAATATTCCAGAAAATGCTCAGCCTCCCATCCAACAGGGAAATACAAATTTAAATTGTAAGATAACATTTTGGGTACTCATGAGATTGGCAAAGAATATTCAAGTTGGATAATTTCAAATGTTGGCAAGGAGGTTCAAGCAGTCTCATAAATTACTAGTGAGAATATAAATAGGATAGCCACCTTAGAGGACAATTTGCCAGTGTCTGTTAAAATTGATAATGTGCATATATTGCGATCGAGCAATTCAGCTTCTCAGCACCAACCCAAGAGAAACATTCACCTTTGTGCGCAGAGATGATGTAAGATTTTTATTGCAGAATTGTCTGTAATTGGAAAAAAAGATCAGAAATGACTTAAATATTTATCAATATGGTAATAGTTATTTAAAGTAGCTAATGGGGGTGGTGCCTGGCTGGTTCAGTCAGTAGAGCATGTGACTCTTGATCTCGGGGTGGTGAGTTCAAGCCCCACATCGGGTGTAAAGATTACTTTAAAAAAATAACAAAGTAACTAGTAGGATCTGGACATTTTATTTTAGAATATTATGCAGCAGCTAAAAAACAACAGACACTCTGAACATTGACCATTGACCAAGACATATTTTATAAAAAAAAGAATTTGAAGAGGTCTACGCTCAGAAAGATTTTAAAAACTGCACAGAATAAACCTCATAAAATCGATAGTTTTCTTTTTTTTTCTTTAAAAGGGAAAAGTCTGGATATATTTCTGTACCTGAGAATTGATCATAGAGTTCTAACTGGGGGAAAAGCATCTAGGTGGGGAAAGGAAGGGACTCTTGTTATGGACTGAATGTGTGTGTCCCTCAAAGTTCTTATGTTGGAGCCCTGACCCTCCAGGACTGGAGTAAGGAAGTAATTAGATGAAGTCATGAGGGTGGGGTCCCACTGATGAGATTAACACCCTTATAGGAGGTGATACCAGAGAGCTCGCACTCTCCTCTCTCTCTCTCTCTCTCTCTCTCTCTCTCTCTCTCTCTCTTGCTCTCGCACTCTCTCTCTCTCACTACCATGTGAGGACACAGTGAGAAGGCAGGACATCTGCAGGTCAGGAAGAGAGTCCTCACCAGAAACTAACTCTGTGGAAACTTGGTCATGCACTTCTGGTCTCCAGAACTGTGAGAAAATAAATGTCTGTTGTTGAAGCACCCAGGTCTGGGGTATTTTGTGATGGCAGCCTGAGCTTTAGGCTTAGCTGATGAGTTGGCTATTCTAAATTCATTCTACAGTGAGAATGTATTTACCAATGACCTGTGTGATTACAGCGTTGACCTTTGGGGGTACCTGGGTGGCTTAGTCAGTTAAGCATCCAACTTCAGCTCAGGTCATGACCTCATGGTTTGTGTGTTTGGGCCCCACTTTGGGCTTTGCACTGACAGAACGAAGCCTGCTTCAGATCCTCTGTCTCCCTCTCTCTGTGCCCTTACCCTGCTCACACTATCTGTCTTCATATTTTTTTAAGTTTAATTATTTATTTTAGGAGTATGAGAGAAAGCACGAGTGGGGGAGAGAGGGAGGGAGAGAGAGAATCCCAAGTAGTCTCCATGTTGTCATTGTGGAACCTGACATGGGACTCCATCTCCTGAACTGTGAGATCATGACCTGAGCTCAAATCAAGCATCAGATGCCTAACTGACTGAGCCACCCGGGCGCCCTGAAACATTAACTTTTTAACGCGAGTCTTGTCTTCCCTCTTCCCCTGTAACTGGCCTTCTCCCTGCTGCCTTTATCTTCCCCTGAGCAGTATCAATCCAGGTGGACACTTATGTTCTGAGCCTCCCAATAAAAGTTTCCAAGAGGCTCTGAGGAGATAGCATGGAATGCCCTTGAGGTTAGATCACCGAAGCAAGACAGTGTGAATTGGTAAGGGCATGTGTGGTAAAGGAAAATCGCTTTGTCTTCACATTAACGGAGAAAACTCAAGTGAAAAAATCACTTTCTGTCTTCTTTTACTGTGTACAGAGCACACTCGATGTTTTAAGCATATTACCCTAACAGTGATGACTAACGTTTATTTCTGCCTCAGGTTGAGGCAGGCATTCCCTAAACATTTCATATACAACCTTTGACTTAATCGTAAAAAAACCATCATAAGGAAACTGAGATAGTCATATTTATCTATCTATCTATCTATCTATCTATCTATCTATCTATCTATTTATTTATTTGAGAGAGAGACAGAATAAGTGAGGGAGGGGCAGAAGGAAGGGCCAGAGAAAGAGGGAGAGAGAGAATCCCAAGCAAGTGCGAAGCCCGACATGGGGCTCGAACTCATGAACGGCGAGATCGTGACCTGAGCAGAAACCAAGAGTTGGACGCTTAACCGACTGAGCCACCCAGGTGCCCCAAGATAGTGATTCTTAAATCGTAGAATTTGCTCACTGGATTTTAGTTCTTCTAAAACAAAGTTGTACTGAGATTGCCAAGAAATTGAAAAGAGGAAACAGCTTTCTTATTACTCCTCCATTGTAAACACAAACATGACTTCCATTTCTAGATGCCCCTTCCTAGGCTTCATCTCTGTATGCTTATCATCATATGTACGTAACTTTGTCCGTACCTTGTTTCACTTAGCACCCTGGTTATATAGACTCTTTGAGGTTGTTGGTTTGTTTGTTTCTTTCTTTCTTTATTTTAAGGTTGTATTTATTTAAGTAATCTTTCCACTGGACATGGCGATTAAACTCACGACACTGAGATCAAGAGTCACGCTGCTCCAGCTGAGCCAGCCAGGTGCCCCCACAGTTGTCATTACAATGGCCACTCAGTTCATTCTGTTGCCGTGTTGTGATTCACCTACCTGTTCCTCTGTGGTTGATGTCTGTCCGTTTCCAACTTGTTATAGTAGACAATGTTGAATAAACATTCTCATGCATGTGAAGTGCTAGGTTTAAGTTAGTTCTCTAGGGTAAGTTCTCAGGGGTATTCATAAGGGCCCACATGACACAGCAGTTTGTATTCCTGTTGGTCAAAATTGCCCAATAGCTTTCCAAAGACTTGTGCCAATTGATGGAGCCCTAGATATGCACAAATACAACTACACCAGTTTTACTGCAGCTTCATGGGTATTGGTGAGTATCATTTCAGGGTTTTTGCTAATGTAAAAACCTTAGCGGGGTGGTTCCTCAGTTCTTCTAAGACTACTCAGTCAGCTGATTGATAGCTACACACACGCACATGCACATGCACACACAGAAGAAGGGAGTCCACAAAAGACCAGCAGAGCCAGGAGGAAAGAGTGATCATAAGTCCTGGTGATAGTGTTTGAGTCTGTAGACCCAGCTGGACTTGATGCCGGTTACCCTCGGATTCAGGGCCGCTATATACAGTTGAACAGTTTGTGAACTGTGGAGGGTTCCCAGCCAAAGGGGCAAGTGGGGTTGAAATCCATTTGGTCCACTGGGGAGCAGGGCTGCATCTACCTAGAGGAAGGGACTTGTTCTGTTGTGTTGTGTTTCACACAAAGGCTTTCATTACTTGCCAAGCCACATGGTTACTCAGGAGTCCCTTTTCCCATTTCTCAGAAGGGGCTTTGTGGGCTGCCAATAGCTTTACAGTTGTACGAACCAATCAATTTCGTCCCCCTCACCCTGTTTTTAAGTTTATTTATTTTTTTAGAGAGAGAGAGATTGAGAGTGAGAGAAAACCAGCAGGGGAGGGGCAGAGAGAGAGGAGGACAGAGGATCTGAAGCGGGCCCTGCACTGACAGCAGAGAGCCTGATGCAGGGCTTGAACTCCCTGAACCATGAGATCATGACCTGAGCCAAAGTCAGACGCTCAACTGACTGAGCCACCCAGGCGCCTCTCATCCCCCCTTTTATTTCAGTCATTTTGAGGTCTGCTTCTGTCACTCGGAACAAAACTAATCCCTATTAATACATCAGATCAAGAGACTTTAAGACTAGGATAGACCTTAAAAATTCCTGAGTGCTTATGGGTAATTTGCAGGTGGAATGACGTGGGGGGTTCGTAAATTGCCCAGGGTGGTGCTGTATGTTAGGGGCAGGCCAGTGGCAAAAGGTTAGTTCCCAAGTTAGCATTCTTTGCAATGTAATGTACTGCCCCTCTTTACCACCTGTGATGGCATTTTACAAGCTTGGGTTTGAGAGTCTAACCCTGTAGAGACGTCTTTTCCCCTCTGGGCTACCCTGTTTACATTTACACGTCGATATTGGCCTCTTGGACCTGGCTTTGTGACCCAACTCTTTACACTTCTCCGTGGCATGAAGATCTGAAAAACAAAACAGAGAATGTGGTTGGATAAATTAATTACTGTGTATAAGCAGTCAACTCAGAAAGTGCCAAAACACAGGTGCCTGAGTGGCTCAGTCAGTTGAGCATCTGACTCTTGATTTTGGCTCAGGTCTTGATCTCAGGGTCGTGGGATCGAGCCCCCTGTTGGGCTTCATTCATGCTGAGCATGGAGTCTGCTTAAGATTCTCTCTCTCTTTCTCTCTCTCTCTCTCCCCTTCTGCCTCTCTTCCCTGCTCACACATGTGTTCCCTCTCTATAAAAGAAAAAAGAAAAAAACACTATGAATGCTATGACCAGGGCAATTAACATCTGTGCTCTTTAGTCCAAGATTTAAAGAAGTAAATATATTTAGATAGATTTGGTCCTATCATTTAGCTGTTATTAAATACTATGTAATTTGTGTGTAGCCTGAGTAGAGATTCATTAAATTGGTCCACTCAGACTCATAGGTAAGATCTTGGAGGGAGAGTGACCTGGCCTGTGCCCAGGTAGATGCTGGAAGGCAGCAGTCTGTCTTCTGATCTCGACCTATTTGGTCGGTCATTTCCCCCTCCTTATTTTGACATTCCTGAATTTAATGTATCCTGGAGTATCTGTCTTCTGCTCTGTAGGCCTCCTGAAGCTGGAAAAAAGGAGGGAGATTTCAGCTTTTTGATAAACGCAGAAAAAGGCTGCACGGTCTCTCTGGGTTTCTGTCAAAGCCTGTTACGGGCTCTTCTCAGACAGAGAGAGTAATTTTCTTCCACCAGACAGCCTTCTTCCAACCCAGATTTGCCCTGTGACAATAGAAAATCAGATTCTGTGCCAAATTCTATAGATATCTTCTTGTTTTGAGGCCTAGTTTCTTTGACAATGACCTTTGAACAAATTACTTTTTAAGAAGTTAGGCCTCTTAGCTTCTGCTCGTTGTGGATGGAATCCAGTGGAACAGAGCTGTCACACTGGCTCCTGCTCTTACCTTATTTTGTCAGTGAAGTAGCTTTCAGAGAAAGGCGTGGAACGGGTGCTGTCAAAGGGGAGCCCTCTTCTCTCACCAGGAGCCTGCCCCTGCCCCGGCGTCTCAGGAGCACTCCACTCTCCACCCTCTCGGCACCATGTTCCAATCACGCCGTCTTCATCCAGGTTTTCTTCCAGATTCCGCCCTGCCTTTGCTCCCTCTTCATTGCCCCCAGCATCCACTAAAGATTTGTCTGCACACGGCATCTCTGCTTCTTAACTTCTGCTTGCTGTTTATACCCTTCTCTGTAGGTGTCTTCCCTCACAGTAAACCTCTGAGCAGTTACTACGCTTTCCTGCTGGCTTTTTCTCTTCCATCCAGTTTCCGAATGTTGGGATTCATTTGGGCTCTGTCATGCCTCCTCCATCCCCACTTTTTTTTTTTTTTTTTTTTTGCCATTGTCTACATTCCTATGCATGGATTTTTCTTTTTAATTTAAGTTTATTTATTTTGAGAGAGTGAATGAGCAGGGGAGGGGCAGAGAGAAACGGGGTGAGAGGGAATCACAGGCAGGCTCCACGCTGCCGGCGTGGAGCCTGATATGGGGCTTGAACCCACTAACCCCAAGATCACGAGCTGAGCCGAAACCAAGAGTGGGACACCTAACTGACTGAGCCACTCAGGCGCCCCCCCCCGCCCCCGCCCATGCATGATTTTAAAGACCATCCCTCCATGATGATTCCCGAATGCATCTTTAGTTGACAGCTGTACTCTGAGCATCATATTCATAGACTCACCTGCCTGCTGGCTACCGTGTAGAGGCTGCCTAAGCATCATTACCCAAAGAGGATTTGACTTTTCTCCCCAAACTCAACCCACCCTCCATCATCTCCCTCTAAGCTTTCAGACCAGAATCCCAGGGATGATTCCTGTTTCCTCCTCACCCCTCACAGTTAGTCTAGCAGCACATCTTGCCCATTCTTTCTCCAGCATATGAGACATCACCCTCTTCTTTCTCTTCTGTTCCACTGCCACCAGCTCCACTGAAGGCACTATCCATTCTCAACCGTTTCATTGCAACAGATTTCTAACTGGTTCCCCTGAACCCTGTCTTGTTCCCCTCTCCTCCACTATTCCAATAGCATCTAGAATAAAAATATCGTATCATGTGATAGCATTCTGTTGCAGAAAACCATGTAATCACTTGCCATAGACCTTAAATCCTTACCATGATCTTCAGGACTTGGCCAGTCCTCTGGAGTATAAGCCTCAGGAGGGCAGGGATCTCTTCTGTCTCATTCTCTACTTTATCCCCAGTCCTTAACATATGTAGAACATGGAAGGCGTTCAATAAATTTTTATGGAAAACATGAATGACAAACACTTGCTCTGCGTGGTTACTTGTTTAATGTGTATTTTCCCAATGAGATGTAAGCTCTGTAGAAACAGGAGCCATGATGGGGCGCCTGGGTGGCTCAGTCGGTTGAGCGCCGACTTCGGCTCAGGTCACGATCTCACGGTCCGTGAGTTCGAGCCCCGCGTTGGGCCCCTGTGCTGACAGCTCAGAGCCCGGAGCCTGTTTCAGATTCTGTGTCTCCCTCTCTTTGACCCCCCCCCCCCATTCATGCTCTGTCTTTCTCTGTCTCAAAAATAAATAAACGTTAAAAAAAAAAAAAAAAAGAAACAGGAGCCATGAAGTTTCTCATTTGACCCTTTACACCTCATAGCTAGAAAAAGGGCCCATCGTTAATATACAAGAATTAAAAATAGTGGACTGGCCGTATCCATGGCCCTATGGCTGTATCTCAAAACATACTGCTGCGTGAAAGCAGTATGAAAGGAAATTGGATGTATATAACACAAACTATTCTTAAAAAATTTAAAATATATGTATGTAGAACAGTTTTCCAAGAATATAAACAAAAAGGAATACATTAACATATTAGAACGGCTGCTTCTAGAAGGGAGGGACGGGCATGGGAAATAGGATGAAACAGAAAAATAAAGTGAGTGAGGACAAATGTTTCTTAAATGTGCAATGAATGCAGGTGATATGAAATTCCACAGTGAGTAACCGTGAATAAGGAACAGCAAGACAGAAGGGATGGAGATTATGCAGCTCCATTTGTTGGCGTGCCTGGGTGGCTCAGTCGGATGAGCATCGACTCTGATCTCACGGTTCCTGAGTTTGAGCCCCGAATCGGGCTGCTTGGGATTCTCTCTCTCTGTCCCACCCCCACTTGCGCTCTCCCTCTGTCTCTCAAAATAAATAAATAAAAATGTAAAAAAATGCATTTGTCAGTTGGGAATTCCCTCCAAGGTTTGGGGAATAACGATGGCAAATACTGCCAGGCAGTTACGGTCTGGTACTTCATAAAAGACGAAATTCTTTAGCACAGACAAAATAGAAAAATTCTGAGTCTCCCTAGCCTAGGACGTTCCAAATACCAGTGCAAAATTGTTCTCTCAGTCTTAAAGGGAAAAAGTCCATGAGGGGAACATTCTGTGTTTTTTCTCCTCTTGTGCATACTAGTTCAGAATGGTCCAGGTGCGGTATCCTCAGAAAAGTGGCTTCCAGATCTGATTTTGCTGATTTCCAGGAAAGCTCCATGCATGCCACCTAATTCTTCAGACAAAATTTGTTTTCAATGACTTTAATTAGGACAAATAAATATACATTATGCAGCACTTGAAAGAGAAAAAACAGATCATCACATCAAATTAATGAGGCTAGCCATGATAAGTAGGGCACTATTATGTTACGATCAAAACCTTAGGCTCTATACGATGTCATAGTAAGGTTTCAGGCCAATTAACAATTTTCCAAGGTCATCATATGATATATTAGTGGCTCAGCCTGAGCTCGGAGAGCCTGCACTTGTCTGTTAGAGAATCAAGGCCCCTACAGCACTGGTCGGGGAGAACAGAATTTAAAATCTAAGCAGACATTAATGTAGAAAGAAGAGGCAAGCAGGCAAAATTGTAGTAAATCTCATTATAATTAAATTTAAGAATTTTATCCAAGAAGACCAACCTCGCTATCACACACAGACACACACTCACACTTTGTGGCATAAATTAGACAAATATAATTCTAAAGACATTTTACAACTGCAGCTTTTCTTACGAGGTCCAGTCTTGGGTGACTGCGGCTTTGTTATGTGACTGATTACGAAATATTTGCAAATTTGGGGGATTTGATTTCCATACTTCACCAGCGAGTCTCACATATCAGTTTCATTGCAATCATAAATTTGCCTTTAGCATCGGGATTACCACATGGTAGGTTTCTCGATCATCTTAATCCCACCGTCTGCCCACCGTCCAGATAGAAGAAGGAGCAGATATTAAACAGGGCATCAGATTCCATTTATAAGATATGACCAACATATTTTGTAGCGACAAACATAACCAGCGTGTTTTTACGTAGTTGCGGTAACTAGTTGGTTGCAACTAATCCTAACTCCTTATTTGTTGAGTGCTCACCTGGCGCTGGGTTGGGTTAGTCAGGCTGGTCTGTACCAGTGGTTCTCAAACTTGCCAGTACACTGGAATCACCCTTGGGGGGCTCCTAAAAACTCAGATTCCTGGGCTGCTTAAAACACAGATTTTCTGGGGCGCCTGGGTGGCTCAGTTGGTTGAGCGGCCAACTTCGGCTCAGGTCACGATCTCGCGGTCCGTGAGTTCGAGCCCCGCGTCGGGCTCTGTGCTGAGAGCTCAGAGCCTGGAGCCTGTTTCAGATTCTGTGTCTCCCTCTCTCTGACCCTCCCCCATTCATGCTCTGTCTCTCTCTGTCTCAAAAATAAATAAAACTTAAACAAAACAAAACAAAACCACAGATTTTCTGTGTTGCCACGTCAGTGGTGGGGCCTAAGAACTTTCATTTCCAGCCAGTTCCCAGGTGTTGCTGGAATAGAAAAACTCTAAAATCTCAGTAGCGTAACACAGCAAAAGGTCTGCCTCTTGTGTGCACAAAGCTCCGTGTGATCTCTGGCAGCCCTCTTCGATCTTATAGTTAGACCATCTGTATGCACAGCCTTTAAGGATGTAAGAGGCACTGAACCTTCTCCACTCCCCTGGGGCGTGGATCCCTTGGCTCCCCGTCCACTGACTGGAAGTGAAATCCAGGAGCGCTGTTTCTGCCACACAGACACTTAGCACTCAGCATCCTTACTCTGCAGCACAAAGCTGAAAGGCAGGTGTGCAACCTGGATTCAGAGAGAAGAAAGTTGAGTCTCTGAGAGACTAACCACCTTCCGAGGCCACTGCTAGGCAAGGGGTGGAGCCAGGACTTAAATCCGTGGCCATGTAACTGCAGAGCTAGTACACTGTCCTCTTCGGAATGCCGCTCTGAACGTGCTGAAGTGGCTAATTCAGCTCAAGGCTTGGCACGGAATAGACTGCCCAAGAGGTTTATCCAACATCAATAGCATGGACCCACAATTGCAGGCTTGTGGCAGACTCCTTCCACAATCCCTATCTATATTTAGAGTGCCTCCAAGTAGAATGAAACAGCTTATGTATTTTTCACAGTGGCTTATGCCCCTGCAGTGGCTAGGTATTTTGAGAAAGAGGATCCTAAAAAAAAAAAAAAAAAAAAAAAAAAAAGATATTTAGAGGAGAAACCTCTAGAAGATGGCAGAGGAAAGGTCATCATGTCATTACAGATTCTTGCTCAGTTGGGATCATTGAGCAGTCTGCCCAGCTCTTGATCTGGTCTCTCGTTTTAAGAAATGCATCTCTTATGCATAGAAATCAGTTGCATTTCTATACACCAATAATGAAGCAACAGAAAGAGAAATCAAGGAATTGATCCCATTTGCAATTGCACCAAAAACCATAAAATACCTAGGAATGGACCTAACCAAAGAGGTGAAAAATCTATACACTGAAAACTATAGAAAGCTTATGAAAGAAATTGAAGAAGACACACAAAGGAGGGAAAAATATTCTATACTCCTGGATGGGAAGAACAAATATTGTTAAAATGTCAACACTACCCAAAGCAATCTATGTATTCAATGCAATCTCTACCAAAGTTTGTATGGATTGCTTGGCTACCCTGAGTAGCCAAGCAATCCTGAAAAAGAAAACCAAAGCTGGAGGCATCACAATCCCGGACTTCAAGCTATACTACAAAGCTGTAATCATCAAGACAGTATGGTACTGGCACAAGAACAGATACTCAGATCAATGGAACAGAATAGAGAACCCAGAAATGGACCCACAAACGCATGGCCAATTAATCTTTGACAAAGCAGGAAAGAATATCCAATGGAATAAAGACAGTCTCTTCAGCAAATGGTGTGGGGAAAACTGGACAGCGACATGCAGAAAAGTGAACCTCAACCGCTTTCTTACATTATACACAAAACATAAACTCAAAATGGATGAAAGACCTAAACCTAAGATAGGAAGCCATCTAAATCCTTGAGGAGAAAGGCAAAAACCTCTTTGATCTTAGCCGCAGCAACTTCTTAACACATCTCCGGAGGCAAGGAAAACAAAAGCAAAAATGAACTATTGGGATCTTCATCAAGATAAAAATCTTCTGTGCAGTGAAGGAAACTATCAGCAGAACTAAAAGGCAACCAACATAATGGGAGAAGACATTTGCAAGTGACATATCAGACAAAGGGTTAGTATCCAAAATCTATAAAGAACTTATCAAACTCAACACACCAAAAACGAATAATCCAGTGAAGAAATGGGCAAAAGACACAAGTAGACATGTCTCCAGAGAAGACATCCAGATGGCCAACAGACACATGAAAAAATCCTCAAAACCAATCATCATCAAGAAAATACAAATTAAAACCACAATGAGATACCACCTCACATCAGTCAGAATGGCTTAACATTAACTCAGGCAACAACAGATGTTGGTGAGGATGCGGAGAAAGAGGATCTCTTTTGCATTGTTTGGTGGGAAGGCAAGCTGGTGCAGCCACTCTGGAAAACAGTATGGAGAGTCCTCAAAAAATTAAAAACAGAACTACCCTACGACCCAGCAATTGCACTACTAGGTATTTATCCAAGGGATACAGGTGTGCTGTTTTGAAGGGGCACATGCACTCCCATGTTTAGAGCAGTGCTATCAACAATAGCCAAAGTATGGAAAGAGCCCAAATGTCCATTGATGGGTGAATGGATAAAGAAGATGTGGTATACATATACAATGGAGTATTACTTGGCAATCAAAAAGAATGAAATCTTGCCATTTGCAACTATGTGGATGGAACTGGAGGACATTATGCTAAGTGAAATTAGTCAGAGAAAGACAAATACCATATGACTTCACTCATATGAGGACTTTAAGACACAGAACCGATGAACATAAGGGAAGGGAAGCAAAACTATAAAAACAGGGAGGGGGACAAAACATAAGAGACTCTTAAATACAGAGAACAAACTGAGGGTTGCTGGAGGGGCTGTGGGTAAGGGGACGGGCTAAATGGGTAAGGGGCATGAGCACTGGGTGTTATATGTAGGGGATGAATCATTGGAATCTACCTCTGAAATCGTTATTGTGGTATATGCTAACCAACTTGAATGTGAATTATAAATAAATAGATAGGTAGATAAAAGAAATCCACCTCTTTCCTCCCTTCTATCCTCAGTGTACCTTCCCATAAACAACACATTTTTGATGTTTTAAATACAGATCTTAGGTGGGCCACCTGGGTGGCTCAGTCGGTTAAGTGTCCGACTCTTGATTTCCGCTCAGGTCGTGATCTCCCAGTTTGTGGGATTGTGCCTTATGTCAGGATCTGTGCTGATCTTGGAGCCTGCTTAGGATTCTCTTTCTCCCTCTCTTTCTGCCCCTTCCCAGTTCACATTCTCTCTCCCTCTCTGTTATAATTAATAAACAAACTTAAAAAAAATACAAATCTTGGGTGAATCAGAACACAGTGTTCAACCCTGCCCTCCCCACACCCACCTTATTTACTAGTTCTTTAATTCCAGATAGAAGTTCAGACTCAAGACTACTTTCATTGACCCTAGAAGCTAATGGTCCTGTTTGTGGATTGTGCACACTCAGTTCTTTGGCCAGTTCACTCCTTTGTGTTGGCTGTTCTGCTCTTTAGAAGAGCTTTCCAGAGAAGTTGATATGTTACAGCAGCCAAAGTCATTCCTTCCGTCCACCCATCGATGCATGTTTGCATCTTTCTAGTTCTTACAAGAGAATCAGTGGCAAAAGAGGTCTGAAATACTGGCTGGAAATGAAAATTTTCTGTGGCTTTGCTTTCTCCTTCTGCAGACTCATTGAGAACTTGTAACGTTTCCTAGTTCCACCCATTCTATAGGTGAAAGGTCTTGTTTCTAACACATCATTCAAACTTGTGTCCACTTCTTTGAGGGAGAGTCTCTAGAAATTTCTGATCTCTTTTAGATGGTCTTTAAAAAGCATTGTTTCAACATTTCTGGGGAAATGTAAAGGATTGTGTAATCTGTAACATTTTATTGCATTTTGCTTACATGATAATAAAGTCTGTATTTTTAAGTCTATACACTACTTAAATACTAAATGAAAGAAACTCGTTCCCAGCATGTGTCATTTAAAAGGCATCACTGACGGTAAATAAAAAATTAATGTGGTATGGGAACTTGTTCATTTTTGGTTCACAAAAGTAAAATTAGCCATATCATAACAAAAAATACGTATCGAAGTTTGTTGGTTTTTTTTTTTTCAATAAGATATCATGAAACCACTCAACCTGAACATGCCCATGTGGAAAGAATATTAAGAGTTCCTGAAAATTCCTGCAAATGAATAGGCACATTTTAACTATATTTGGAAATACAGTGATTGGCCATTAAGGAAAATCATGTTACTAAATGTTGTGGTGTCTCTATCCATGATCCAGTATGACTCTTCTAAGAAAGGTACTTCTGCTTACTACGTTTGGTTATGCTAAAGATAATTTGAGCCTTTCACAAAATTTTCTGACAGCAAGGCCAGAAAATATGTATATGTGTTTTCCAGTCATCTAACATGAATGGATATATGGTTTATCAGGCTTGTTTCAAAAAGCAAGGCTAAAGAAAAATGTGTAGATGAAAATAAAGTGAAATGAAACATTTTAAAGTTAAAACAGATGAGGAGAAAGAGTTTATAGCATATGTAACAAAGAATGAATTGGTATCGAGAATGTAGCTTTTAAAAGTGTCTATAAATGAATAAGAAAAAGAACAAAAAGAAAAATCTGTGCAGATCATAAGCCGACAGTTATCAAAATAAGTTCAGGGGCGCCTGGGTGGCTCAGTTGGTTACATGTCAGACTCTTGATTTCAGCTCAGGTCATGATCTCACAGTTCATGGGATGAAGCCTCACTTTGGGCTCTGCACTGACAGCACAGAGCCTGCTTGGGATCCTCTCTCTCCCTCTCTCTCTGCCTCTCCCCCACTCACAGTCACGCATTCTCTTTCTCTCAAAATAAATTAGTAAACTTAGGGAAAAAAGGAAACAGTCTTAAAAAAAAAGTTCAAAAAAACCCTGAAAGGTAGGTGAAAAAAATGTCAAATTCCCCAATGATTAAAGTTATGCAAATTGAAACAAAATGAGATACCATTTCTTGGGTTAATTTTTCTTTTTTAAAAATTTATTTGGGGCGCCTGGGTGGCTTAGTTGGTTGAGCGTCGGACTTCGGCTCGGGTCATGATCTCACGGTTCGTAAGTTCGATCTCCACGTCGGGCTCTATGCTGTCAGCTCGGAGCCTGGAGCTTGCTTCAAATTCTATGTCTCCCTCTCTCTCTGCTCCTCCCCAGCTCATGCTCTGTCTCTCCTTCAAAAATAAATAAAAACATTTAAAAAATACATTAAAAAATTTATTTTATATCTGGAAATTTGTACCTCTTAATTTTCTTTACCTATTTTACCTTTCCCCCACCCCTCCTCCCTGTGACAACCACCACTGGCTTTTTTTTTTAAGTTTATTCATTTATTTTGGGAGAGAGAGAGAGACCGAGCATGCGAGCTAGAGGGGCAGAGAGAGAGAGGGAGAGAGAATCCCAAGCAGGCTCCGCACTGCCAGCATGGAGCCCGACACAGGGCTTGAACTCACAAACCAGGAGATCATGACCTGAGCCAAAACCAAGAGCTGGACGCTTAACCAACTGAGCCACCCAGGAGCCTCAACCACCAATTTGTTGACTATGTTTATGACTCTGTTTCTCTTGTGTTGATGTTGTTTGCTTTGTTTTTTAGATTCATATGTAAGTGCACTCATAGAGTATTTGTTTTTCTCCGACTTATTTTATGTAGACTAATACCCTCCAGGTCCATCCATGTTGTTGTAAATATCAAGATTCCATTCTTTTTTTAAGGCAGAGTAATATTCCCGTGAGGGCGCGCGCGCGCGCGCGCTTGTGTGTGTGTGTGTGTGTGTGTGTGTGTGTGTGTGGGCATGCGCGTGCATATCCCATCCTCTTTATTAATTCATCTGTCAGTTGGCACTTGGGTTTCTTCTGTGTCTTGGCTGTTGTAAATAATGCTGCAATAAGCATAGAGGTGCATGTATATTTTCAAATCAGTGTTTTCATTTCTTCACATAAATACCCGGAAGTGGGATTACTGGATTGTGTAAAACTATTTTTAGTCTTTTTGAGGAACCTCCATACTTTTTCCACAATGGCCACACCAGTTTGGATTCCCACCAACAGTGCACAAGAATTCTCTGTTCTCCACATCCTTGCCAACACTTGTTATTTCTTTTCATTTGGATGCTACCCGTTCTGACTGGTATGAGGTGATACCTCCTTGTGGTTTTGATTTGCATTTCTCTGATGATGAGTGACATTGAGCATCTTTTCCTGAGTCTGTTGGCCATCTGTATGTTTTCTTTCTTTCTTTCTTCTTTTTTTTAAAATTTAGATTCAAGTTAGTTAACATGTAGTGTAGCATTGGTTTCAGGAGTAGAGTGTAGTGATTCATCACTTACGTATAATACCCAGTGCTCTATAAGTACCGCGTGCTCACCAGTGCTCCACTGGGGTTCCTATATATTTTCTTGGGGAAAATGCCTTTTCAGGTTCTCTGCCCATTTTTAATCAGATCATTTGTTTTTCTGTGTGTTGATCTATAGAAGTTCTTTGCACAGTTTGGACACTAGCCCCTTATCAGATATATCTGCAAATACCTTCTTCTCTTCAGTAGGTTGCCTTTTTGTTTTATTCCTGGTTTACTGTACTGTGCAGAAGCTTTTTCGTTTGAAGTCATCTCAGTTCATTTTTGCTTTTGTTTTCTTTGTCTCAGGAGACACATCTAGAAAAATGTTGCTGAGGTTGATGACTAAGAAACTATTGCCTATGTTTTCTTCTAGGAGTCGTATGGTGTGCAGTCTTACGTTTAGGTCTTTAATCCTTTTTGAGCTTATTTAGTGGTCCACCTTATTTCTTTTGCATGCAACTGTCCCCTTTTCCCAACACCATTTATTGAAAACAGTGTCTTTTCCCCATTGCACGGTTTTACCTTCTTCATTGTAGATGAAATAGCCATATTCCCATGGGTTTATTTCTGGGCTCTCAGTTCTATCCCATTGATCTGTGTGTCTGTTTGTATGCCAGTACCTTACTGTTTTGACTGTAGTTTGGGGGTTGATTTTTTGTTACTGCTTTGATCACAACTACATTGACTACTTGAGCCACGTAATTTGGGGGAGATTCTTCAAAGTGTGTAATTCATGCTTGGACACTAAACTGTTGATAATGGCCCTGTGAGCAGGACCTTTCATTCGAGGATGTTACCTACTTGGTAGGGAGACATAGTCCAGAACATTCCTGACGTTATATATGGAGGGCATTTTCATATGGGGGTTTAATCAAAAGCCTTCTTGAAATAATGGATGTGTTTCAATTAATATCAATCAGGGCCATTGCTCTATCACAGAAATGGGTTGAATTCCACAATAATACCACTATCACGATCAATAGCAGTACTAGCTCTCAGCTTGACACTATGAGTCTTCCTACTCCACTTTGTTGTACACACACCTGCGCGTGCGCACGCACACACACACACACCACTAGCATCCAAATTATGTTTCAGTGGGGTCTGGTTTTAATAAGTATTAATTTACTCATTCATTCATTCATTCATTCATTCAACAAACATCCACTAAGTGCCTACTCTCTTCAGGTGATCTTGTACATGTGTAAGCCAAGGTTAATGAAGCAAAGTTTCTACTTTCATGAGGTTTGCATTCTGTTGCAGGAGACAGACAAGCAAACAAACAGGTGAGACAGCAATATGGTTTTCAGTAGTAGCCAGTCCTATAAAGAAAAATAAAGCAGAGTAAGGCACTGAAAGCAAGCCAGTGGGGAGTAGGGAGGCAAGGTTATTTTAGAGGGATGTGCATATATTCGCTATTGCTGCTGCAAGAAATGACTACTCTTAAAACAACACCATTTATCTTACTCTTCTGCAAGCCAAAAACCCAAACTGAGTCTTACCGAAAGTCCAAAATGAGTCTTGCTGGCCTAAAGTCAAGACCTCTGCAGGGCAGCCTTCCTTCTGGAAGTTTTAGGGGAGAGCAGTCTGTTTCCTGGCTTTTTCCAGCTTCTAGAATTCATTTCATTCCTTGGCTCATTCCTAGGCCAACAGCCTAACATCTTCAGATCTGTCTCTGACTCTTACTATTGGGGAGGTCATGGAGAGGATGTGGCCACTGGTTGACTCAGGAGCTGGACGAGGGCAATGGGAGGCTCTTTACCACAACACCTGTCCTTGGAATGTATATTCTGTCCAGTGTTCCCACAGTATGAGCTGTTTGAAGGACACAACCTTGAGAGAGAAAGGTATTGTTGGAACCATTTGCCTGGTATACATGACTGAACCCAGTTAAGACCTCTCTACAAAATTTTAAGACTTTGATGGCTGCTACTTATCTCATGGGTGCTTAAGACAAGCCTTGTATGTTAGTCCCTGTGCTTATTAAAATGGCCTACCAATCTGGAGTGGTCTGCCTCTTTCTCCAGTTTCTCCTTGCCCTCCGTGTATGGAGGCCAATTTGCAAGCCCAACACTTACCTTCTTATAAGGACCCTTTGGATTACATTGGGCCCACCTGGATAACCCAGGAAAATCTTCTGTCTTGAGATTCTTAACTTATTCACACCTGTAAAGTCTCTTTTGCCATGTAAGGTAATATATTCACAGGGTTCAGAAATTGCGACTGTGAACATCTATTGTTATTCTGTCACAAAGTAGTTGGGAAAAGTCTCTGTGGGGGTCTGACCTTTAGCAGAGACCCAAGTAAGCCATGGGAGATGCTGGTAGAAGGCAGAAAGAGCGAGTATAGGAGCTCTTTGACAAGACAAGTTGGGCACATACACAAGAACAGAAGAAAGGCCAGTGTGGCTGGGACAGAGTAGATGAGGGGCAGGAGAAGGCAGGGTCTGAGGTCCTGAGGAAAGCGGTCGCTGGATATGTGGGCTTTCATAGGTCCCCCTAGAAAACAATTTTGGATTTCATTCTGATTTGGGTAGCAGGCCTACTGGAGGGTTTTGAGGCAGGGAGGATCTCATAAGTTTCTAGAAGTCAGTGAACTTAGAAACATTCCATTCTTAGCAGAGGTTTCAGGAGCAAACAGGACTGCTTCCTGGGCTCTTTGGTGAGTCAGTCAATGAAGAGAGCAGTAGGTTCTAGACAGAGTGAGATGTTCTTCATGTCTCCTCCCACCTCTGAGGGACCAAGTCCTGTGTTCAGCAGTGTGGTTGGGTGGTAAAGGTGTCGGGTGGGAAGGAGAATAAAAAGTGATGCCTCTGCCTGGGTGGCTCAGTCGGTTAAGCATCCGACTTCAGCTCAGGTCACGATCTCACGGTCTGTGAGTTCGAGCCCAGCGTCAGGCTCTGGGCTGATGGCTCAGAGCCTGGAGCCTGTTTCCAATTCTGTGTCTCCCTCTCTCTCTGCTCCTCCCCCATTCATGCTCTGTCTTTCTCTGTCTCAAAAATAAATAAACGTTAAAAAATTTTTTTTTTAAAAAAGTGATGCCTCGTTAGTAGATAGGTTAGTAGAAGAGTGGGGGTGATCTTGGTTGGCTCTTCTCCTTTATTATTTTTTTTTCCAGCACAGGTAAAGGACAAAAGCTGCCGAAGGGTTGGGAATATCGGCTTTCTGGCAGAGACCCAAAAAAGTGTGTATTCCCTAAAATAGTTTGTTAGAGAGGATTGTTCTTAATTGAATTAAACAATCACTGTCATCCTGGTTTATCTCTCAACACAGGAAAGCACTTTAGCGATACAGAAATATTTCTGTAATGGTATACTTTGTAAAGTACTATAATTTTACCTTGAAAATGTCTTGGTCTGGCATGATGTTCTTGTCACACAACTGTATTGGTTGAAACTTCATCATTATTACTTATATTCTTCTAGCAATTTTGTATTTAGTATTTCTATGATTTGAGCTGGCGTTAAAATGACATGGTACACTCTAGTATTGGAAGCACAATTTTTCTCCTTTTAATTATAAAGGATTTCAGGAAAAAGTGTGTGTGTGTGTGTGTGTGTGTGTGTGTGTGTGTGCGTGCTTGAGTGATCTTTGAGCAAAGAGAAAACCAAACGTTTGTCCGAACATAACATAGTTCACTACCTCCAGGAATCATGCAATAGGTATCTTAACACCAAGATGTTTTCTCCTTTTTTCTGTTCTAAATTTGTGAGACAGATTGAGAGAGAGGTAGGGAAGGAGGGAGGGAGAGGGGGAGCATGTGAGAGTGGGGGAGAGGGGCAGAGAAAGAGTGAGAATCTTAAGCAGGCTCCATGCTCAGCGTGGAGCCCGATGCAGGGCTCGATCCCATGACTATGAGATCGCGACCTGAGCCGAAATCTCAAGAGTAAGGTGCTCACCTGCCTGAGCCACCCAGGCATCCCTTCTCTTTTCTTGTGGAAGCTCTTTCTCCTTAAGTATGAAGTCATCAGGTTAGGACCAAGGACAATAACATTCTCCACTTTGCAGTTTCAGCTGGTGTTCCTGTTTGTATGATCTGGGGCTAAATGACTTCTACAGTGTTGTTGGGGGAAGAAAAAGCCCTCACCGAGAACGTGCAAAAGACACCCAGACAGGAACGTCATGGGTTAACTGCTGTGTTCAAAGCAAGACTTCATAAAGGCAGAGCATCAGTCAGGAATTTAGGGGAGCAGGGAGAGAGGGTTGCATTTGTCTTGGCAATGTCCATAGTATTACAAAAAGAAGACTGTGGACCAGTGTAGACCATAACCATGCCTCCCCAAATAGCCAGAGTCAAGGAAAGGGTGTAATTGCCATAATTGTAAATAAGTGGCTCAGAGGAGCCTGTATTATATCACAGGGGTTTTATATACATTTATAACATTGAACAGATTGTTCAAAATCAATTGAAAACAATAGAAAAAGTGTGACTAGGTAAATGAAAAGCTGCTCCTGTGACCTTTCCCTTGAATTCTGCCACAGACATGGTCTGCTCGATTGAACACAAAGCAGTATCCCAGCGTTTGAAGGTCATTTGACACCATCAGAGGTTTAGACGTTGGGTTTTAATTGGAAACTTCAGTTGTTAAGAAGCCACTCACTTTTCTTCTTGGGTCGGAAAGAAGATCACACTCGTTAAAAGTTTTATGGTAGAGATTGTGCTAAAGAGAATAGTCAAGGCAAAAAAAAAAAAAAAAAGAGAGAGAGAGAGGGCGTGCAAGAAGAAAAAAGTACAAGAGATAAAGAAGATAAAGAAAAGAGATAAACAGAGGAGAACCTAGAAGTATTAAGAAGAAAAAGTGGAACCAGGAAACTTACGTTGGAAAAGCTATGGGGAAAGTGGGTTCTACGTATTACGTTAGCATTGAGAACACAGCTAATATTTGGCTCTTTAGTTGAAATAGGCTGACTGCCAAATCCAGATGAAACATGAAAAATGTAATCAGTTATCCAGATGTTTCCAAATATCTGGATTTTTGGCATCAAACAGATAAAACATCTCAGTGATGGACTGAATTTTCTGCTTTGCTTGTGTATATGTTGACATCATGTGACAGCCAAAGATGGGTTGGCACCTGTCCATACGAAATATGTTTCCATCTTGAACCTGTTTAACATATAGTAACACTTAGGGCAGCCTCTACAGGCATGTGTTTGCTCTGGCTCTGACACAGCACTCTGCCGCCACTATCTTTGTATATCAGAAGGAGAATTAATGTTAAGCACATTGTCATCACCCATGAAAGGAGGTGACAGTGTTTTGAAAGATATTGCAAAATACTTGGAAAGAATCAGAATGCCTCTCTTTCAACAGCTTGATGTTCACTGGTGCTCAAGAATTTGGAAAATCATTTTGATTTCATTCTAATCCCTGGGAAAGACTGAAGAACACATCCCGAAGCTAGTGAGAAAACGGATCAGCGGAACCCTTTCCGCAAAACCAGATAGAAAATAGTCTGGGCTTTATGGGCCACGCCATCTCTGATGCTGCCTTTCAACTCGGTCGCTGTGCTGTGAAAGCAGCCGTAGATGATCCATACGTCACTGAGAGTAGCTGTGATCCAATAAAACTTTACTTATGGACAACAAAATTTGCATTTCATGTAATTTTCATGTGTCATGAGGTATTTTTCTTCGGATTTCTTTCCGACCCATCTAAAACTATAAAAAAAAAACAAAAAACAACAACACCAAAAAAACCACTCGTTACCTCTCAGGCTGCGCAAAAACAGGTGGTGGGCTGGATTTGGCCTGCGGGCCCTAGTTTGCTAACCTCTGCCCTAAAATATGAGAGCTCTAGATGAATAAAAATGCAATCATAATAGTAAACATTTGCAGTATGTTTACAATGTGCCAAGTGCTATACTAAACACTTTACGTGTTCTATAGCAATTTAATCCTCAAAAGAGCCCCATGAGGTAGATACACTCATTTCCTTCACTATATGAAGAGGAAATGAAACCACAGAGATTCAGAGCAATAGAGCCACTGTGTACCATTGCGTGGATTGCTTACTGCACGTGGGTGCTCGGTCACAAGGGAGCGTGGGGGTCAGCAATGAGTTCTCCAGCCTCCTCTGGATTCCATCTGCCCAGAGGGACACGTGCTTCTAATTTGAAGGGGGTCTTAAGGGCTAGCCTTTGAAGTAACTTGTTCAAGGCTACACGGTCACCAAGTGGTGGAATCTGAATTTGAACGCAGGACCCGGTCCCTAAAAACTCTGCTATACTGTTGAAGCAATTCTTTGCCTGCCTTTTGAATGTATTTTATGTTCCGTGTGTTTTCTCACTTTTTTTGCTTTTGTTTGTGTTTGTGTTCTTTGGCCCAGCTCTTTGTTTCTTTATGAAGTCTCCCCTACTTCCGCAGGACTAACAAATTCAAGTAGTCTTAGGTGGCTTTGTTCCTGGAGTTGGACACGTTTGTCTTTGCAGTTGCCTCATGCAACAGCGTGGCCAAGCGTCAGAAGACATTGAACAGCGGTACCGCCGGAACATTACAAGCATGAAAACATTCCGAGGATGGAAACACTTGTTTTCTCTTCACTTTTGTAATTCTTTCCCAGCCCAAACCAAGACGGCGAATCTCCTAAGGGACAAGGGCGAACAGCAGCTTACAATAGCAGACTGAAATATATCACAGCGCTTTTGCCAGTGACGCTGCTTAGACACGATGAACTGTCTTACGCCCGGTGTCGATTGCCAAAATGAGTTCCACTCGTCAGAATGTTTCCTTTCGCTCTTTCATGCCCCCATTTCTTTTGTCCATCCCCCCCCCTGAACGCAGGCCCATTCTCCTTTTTCTCCTGGGTTGCACAAATGGTGCCCCATAGTGCTGCCTTGTTCCAGTATCACTCCCTGGCTCTTCATGATCCGTTATGCCAACGTCATATTAACCTTAGAATATAACTTTCTTTTTTTTAAGTATATGTATTCACCCTGAGAGAGAGGAGTGTGGGAGGGGCAGAGAGAGAGGGAGAAAGAGAATCCAAAGCAGGCTCCAAACCGTCAGTGCAGAGCCTGACACGGGACTAAATCCCACAAACCGTGGGATCTTGACTTGAGCTGGAATCCAGAGTCAGATGCTTAACCGCCTGAGCCACCCAGAACCCCCATGAATATAATTTTCAAAAACTATTTCACAGTCAGGGTCCAGACTCCCAGTGGGTATCTTGTTGCCTATGGTATCTGATACAGACTTCTGAGCCAGACACTCCAGACCATCCACAGGGCGGCCTCTCTTTATTTTTCTGGTTGCTCACTGTTCCCTCGGTTCAGTCTGCCAGACACGTCTCCTCATTAGCACCCTTGAATGTGCTCACCTTCAACTCTGCGTGCTCATGCGTGCCATCACATTGCCTGGAGAGCCCTGCCTCGTCCCCTGGTCTTCCTGTTTTTACGTATTCTGTTGAGATCCCAAGTGAGATTCTGCCTTCTCCAGGGTTTCACTTGGATCACCGTCCTATCTCCTTCACCATTGGGCTTTCTGTGTTTGTTGTTCTCAGGTTCGTTTAGTCTCGGTAGCCCGTATATACACGAGATCCTACACCCTATGGTAGAATTCACCGCATTGTCTCTCTTCATCCGCGAGCCCCATACCCCAAACCCTGGTCTACAAGAAGTACCACATCTTTTCACTTTGTAGACCTCATCTTGAGATCCGACTATGATCCGACTATCTGCCCGTGCTGTTGGGCTTGTAGAAGAACAAGCCGACAAGCAAAACACAACCAGGAAGACACTGGATCCTCTGTTAATGCTCCAAGACAGGGTAGCCCTGAGAGCTTCTCATCTCTGTGCTCGGTTTTAATGGTCCTCTGCTGTTCCCACGTCCTGCTGGGAGCCCAGGAATCTTCGTGAAGGCTGCTTATATTTCTGTCAATGTGCACAATGTAGCCGTCCCTCTTGGGGCTGGCAGACTTCCTAGCAGGCTGCTTAATGCAGGGCACAGCTCTGTGCTCTTGGGACGGGTCCCAGACCCCCGCCTCTTCCACATTTCCCCAAGCCCAGGGACCTGGGAGAGTTTAGGGGAACTTCTCCATTCCTCTGTCTTTGGGATGTGAATAGCCCATCTCTTTCCCCATGGTTTTAGGCTTTTATAAAACAAAGACACAAAAGCCCGTTTTTTCCAGTCTATTGTGGGCCCTTCCTGAATGAGTGGAGATCTGGTCTTATGCTGGAGTGGGGTGGGGTGGGAGAGCTTTACTGGGAAAAGAAGAAAAAAAGAAAGGAAGAAAAATACAGAAGAGAAGAAAATTAAGTGAATATTTAAAAAAAATATTAACCTCCAGGCCTTTTTTTGTTGTTTTCTATTATGCTTTCCACAACATTGGCGATAATGAAAAAGGAGCTTAATAAAAACTGCCTCATTTAACTCCTTGAGCTTATAATTTACATTTACAGTGAAAGCAGTGTGTTTCTAGCATTAAGAAGCAAAGCAAACGATCATAGGAGGAAAAAAGACAGGCAAACCAAGAAACCTGACTCTTAACTGTAGAGAACAAACTGATGGTTATGAGGGGGAAGCTGGGGCGGGGGGTACGGACGAAATGGATGATGGAAATTCAGTAGTGCTCTTGCTGCGATGAGTCCTGAGTATTGAATGGCAGTGTTGAATCACTAAATTGTACACCTGAAACTAGTATCACACTGAGTGTTAACGAACTGGAATTTAAGTAAGAACTTAAAAAAAATTGGCGCCTGGGTGGCTCAGTCCGTAAAGAATCCAACTCTTGATTTCGGCTCAGGTCATGATCTCGTAGTTCCTGAGCTCAAGCCCCACATCAGGCTCTCTGCTGTCAGTGCAGAGCCTGCTTTGGATCCTCTGTCTTCCTCTCTCCCTCCCCCGCCCTCACGTGCTCTTTCTCTCTCACTCAAAAATAAAATAAACATTTTAAAAAAAATTTAAAAAGTAAAGCTATCATCTTAAAAAAAAGAAAAATACTGAAAAAAAACTTTTAATAATATTCTTTTAGTGACTTTCACAGCTGAATTAGATTTGACTAACATCATTACGATTTAAGCACAAAAGATGACCTCTTCCAGATAGGTGGTTTTTCATCCTCATATAACATCCTTGTGTGTAGGAGTGAGGAAGAAAGGTAGAGTCTGTTTACAAAGAAGCAGCTTTGGCTCTCAATGACATCAGCAGGTAAGTAGGTGGCAGTGAAGTCTGTGCAGGTAACTGGCTGGAGAACTCCCTGTGTTTACCTCATTCCTTGGCGTGATTCATTTGCAAACACTGTCCACGTAGGCTCTGCCAGGTACATCCCTGGGTGAACATCTTGCTTCATCCAGATGAATCCTACGTACGTCCACTGGGTTTCAGTGCAGAGTGCACTCAGAGAATGCCCAGTATCGATAGTGAGGGATTTCTACCTATTTCCTTTATTTTTATTTTATTTTTTTTTAATTTTTTTTTTAACGTTTATTTATTTTTGAGACAGAGAGAGACAGAGCATGAACGGGGGAGGGGCAGAGAGAGAGGGAGACACAGAATCGGAAGCAGGCTCAGGCTCTGAGCCATCAGCCCAGAGCCCGACGCGGGGCTCGAACTCGCGGACCGCGAGATCGTGACCTGGCTGAAGTCGGACGCTTAACCGACTGAGCCACCCAGGCGCCCCTCTACCTATTTCCTTTAAAAAAAAAAAAAAAAAAATTTGGGAGAGCGCAAGTTGGGGAGGGGCAGAGAGAGGGGACAGAGGATCCGAAGCAGGCTCTGCCCTGATAGCAGTGAGCCCGATGTGGGGTTTGAACTCCTGAACCATAAGATTGTGACCTGATCTGAGCCGAAGTCAGACGCTCCACCAACTGAGCCACCTAGCTAAGGGCCCCTCTCCGTGTCTCCTTAAAAAGTGACCAAAATGGCAAATGCTTCCAGCACTGGAGCCAGATCCTTAGCTTGTGTTGCACCAGGGGCACGGTGCTTAACCTCAGGTGCCTCTGTTTCCTTCTCTGAAACAAATATAATTGTACTGTAAGATTGTTACGGGGAGAAGGCGAATTAATACACCCACTACCCATGATACTTCTGGGCACACAGTAAGCCCAGTATAACATTAGCTTTTTTGGTTTTCGGGTCTATGTTCTCTCTTTGTTCTCTGTCATTCCCTTCCTGATCACACATCCTTAATCTCCCCAAAACACTGAAAAGACCCTGCCTGAAATTCTTTACATTCTGTTCAACATAATTGGAACTGCGAGGGTATAGTATGATATATCATTTTAGGAAGCTTAGACTCGGTCTCCTTAAAGCTATTACTTTGAGAGGGCAACTACTTTCTGATTTTTGTGTTCCATGTGGGTCTTTAGGCAACTGGGTTTGCAGTCAGTCTGTAGTTGTATCTGTTTAAGTGTGTCTGATGTAAAGAATCAAAAACTCAACAGAGGCTCCTGGGTGGCTCAGTCAGTTAAGTATCCGACTTTGGCTCAGGTCATGATCTCACAGTTCGTGAGTTCTAGCCCCATGTCTGGGCTCTGTGCTGCCAGCTCAGAGCCCGGAGCCTGCTTCGGATCCTGTGTCTCCCTCTCTCTCTGCCCCTGCCCTGCTTGTACTCTGTCTCTCTCTCTCCTTCAAAAAATAAATAAGCATTAAAAAAAATTTAAAAGAATAAAAAACCCAACAAAGACAGTCTTCAACATTAGAAGCGTGTAGATTACTGTGTCCAGCTGGTAGTTTACAGGTAGGACAGACCTCTGGATTACTTCGGGTCAGTAGTTCAACAATGTAATCAAGGTTTCTTTTCATTTTTCCTCTTTGCTCACCACAACAGCAGATTCACCCTTAGGCTGGTCTTACCTCGCAGGGGTAATCTGGCTGCTAACAAATTCTCAGGCTGCTGGCTTTCACAGGTATCCCTTGGAGAGATCTGAGAGGTGGCCATTCTCATAAGCTCTCTGAAAAGAGCAAAGATGGATCTTCCTTGGGAGTTACAGGAAAAAAATCGCCTCCAGTCTTACTGGCCCACAGTTGTCTATCCACTTGGTGGACGATCTACTTGAGCCGATCAATGTAGCCATGGGAGAACTCAGAGATTAGCTGAAGCCCGAGCTCCATAGCATACCCTCAGTGGGCGCAGGGGACAGTCACCTCCCTGCAAGCACAAGGTGCTCACGGAAGGTGTAGCTACCTGGAAATAAAACGAAATCAGGAGAGTTACCTGAAGAAGGGGAAATAGACGCTGGGGGGGGGGGGGTGAGGAGGGAGGGGTGATTTCGATATCAAATATAGTAACTATGCCACCTGACCAGAAGCTAGATTTTAGCTCGTCTAAAAGCATTCTTCTGCTCTCTGCTAAAAATATCACTTCAGCTCATCACACTCAAGAAAACCGTTTTTGTTTTTGTTCGCGTGTCTGTTTTGTTCCGTGTCAATAGCAAACACCACGATTCATACGTGTCTTGGCCTCATAATGTTGTAATTGGCTACAGTGGTCGAACTCTGCCCTCTGCTAATTCCTATTAGACATTACTATAAAGGGTTAAGTGCATACCAACTAAGGCCTTTTCATATGTTTTACCAGTAATTATTTATGGTGCCCTACTTTTCAAAAGAGAATTGTAGCGGCCTTGAGACTTTCCTAGTCTGGATATGCATTTGGATACATTCACTTACAGTTCGTAACAAACCTGATGAACTAGCAGTGAGTGAGACACAAGTGTCGAGGGAGACAGATGCTTCAGCCCTCCGGCCTCACAGCTCCAGTGTGATAGTCTGCTGTTCTCAACGTTTTTCCCGCTAAGTCACACATGAAAGAAGATGTGCACTCTGAGGACGGGCTCCCATGTGTGCTTCTCGGTGCATCTGCGTCTCCATGACCCGCTCCCTCCCCCTCCGCAAAAACTCATCAGGATGCAAGTGAGTGCAAGACATGTTTTTACAGGTACAAACTTGAATCTGCCCTAATTTATAAAAAGAGACGAGTTATTGTTAAACTTTCATTTTTGCCTTATTCAACTGAGGCTAGACCATGCTGCAGTAAGAAACAACTCTCAGGGGCATAAGGCAACATTTTGTTTCTTTCAGTACAGGGAGTCCCTCTGCCCATTACGGCCACCCAGCGACCCTGCTGGCCAAGATGCTGTCTCCAAACAGCTCACGCAGTCTCGCAGAGCTGGAGTAACGAAGTCCCCATCACCAATCACAAGCTCGTTCTTCATGTTTTTGCTGTGGAATGACACACATCACTTTTATTCCCATTTCATGACCAAGGTAAGTCACACAGGCCATGCTACGTGGGGACAGGGAAACGCTGTCCTATGATATGCTCAGAAAAGGGAAAATGGAACATTTGTGGAAGCTCGAATGACCGCTACAGATGTAAAAAGAGAAAAATTAGGGCACCTGGGTGGCTCAGTTGGTTAAGTGTCTGACTTTGGCTCAGGTCATGATCTTCTGGTTTATGAGTTTAAGCCCCGCGTCAGGCTCTGTACTGATGGCTCAGAGCTTGGAGCCTGCTTCAGATTCTGTCTCCCTCTCTCTCTGCTCCTCCCCTACTCATGCTCTGTCTGTCTGTCTCTCTCTCTCTCTCTCTCTCTCTGTAAAAAATAAATAAAAACATGAAAAAAATTTAAAAAAAAATTTATGCTTCAGGGCACCTGGGTGGCTCAGTCAGTTAAGTGTCTGACTTCAGCTCAGGTCATGACCTCATGGTTCATGGGTTCAAGCCCTGCGTTGGGCTCTGTGCTGACTGCTCAGAGCCTGGAGCCTGCTTCAGATTCTGTCTCCCTTTCTCTCTGCTCCTCCCTTACTCATGCTCTCTCACTCTCTCTTAAAAATAAATAAACACTAAATTTTTTTTAAAAAATACAAAGAGAAAAATTATTAAAAAGAAATGAGTTATGACATACCCCACTGCTCTGTTCATGAATTGTGCCTCCTGCTATCCAGTAAAAGCTCAGTTGGGCAGTCCCTCAGCTGAGGAGCATTCTTCTTGTCCCGTTGTCTCTAGCTTGCTACCTAGAAAGCAGTACTTCATGGATATTTTGCTGGCATTCACTTATTGCACATGCTGGTCTAGCGAAACTTAGAATTGTATGTCTTTACACATATGCACGAGCTTAATACATAGATAAACACAGGGCTAGTCTGTCACATATGCTCAAAATCAAAAGATGAAAATAGTCCTTCAAGAAAACAGTGGTGAACTGGACTGAAACTCAGTTTAAATAGCTACCTAACATTAGACAGTGCAATCTCTATTCTATAAATACCCACATATGCATATTTATAATGCTTAGGAAAAAAACAGAAATAGATTCGCTAAAATACTAACAGTGATTCTATGTGGTTATAATCATGATTGGAATATTAATTTGTATTTTACTTTTCTTTGATCTGGATCTTCTCAATTCTCTATAATGTCTTCAAAAGAAATAAAACTGTTGTTTTTGTGATTAAGCGACATAAGTGAAGAGCAACCAGAGGAGGCCAAATTCTAAGATGGCCCAGGACCCTTGCCCCTCAAGGTGCATGTTTTGTACATTCTCTTCCTCTGAGTGTGACTGTCATGGATTGTCACTCCATTATCATTGTGTTATGTTTGTGGCAAAAGACATTTTGGTGATATAATTAAGGTCCTATCAGTGGATTTTGAGCTAATCAGAAGGGAGATTATTGTGGGTGGACATGAGCTCATCAGGTGGGCCCTTACAAGATGGCTTCTTTTTGAAAGAACAGTCTGCTGCCATGGTGGGAGTGGAGGGGACCATGTGGCAAGGACCAGAGGGTGGCTTCTGGGAGCTGAGAGCAGTTCCTGCCTGACAGCTTGCAAGAGAACAGGGACCTCAGTAACTCAGCTGCGAAGAAATGAATTCTACTCCCCGCCAGTGACAGGTAGAGAGGGCTCTGCACCTCCAAGGAAATAGCAACCCCCTTCTACGCCCTGATTTCAGCCTGTTGAGGTCCTGAGCAGAGTTCCTAGCTAACCAGTGCCTGGACTCAGCCCCTGGGCATGGAGAGATAATGCATTTATGTTGTCTTAAGTCACAGAGTTTGTGGTGCTTCATGACACCGTAATAGAACCTACACTGTCCTTTCAACAGCTGCCAAACGCTTCTACCGTTCAGTAGATTTAATTTGAAATCAGGAAACAGGCTGAACGTACATTTTCAAGAGAAGAAAGAGAGGCGCCTGGGTGGCTCAGTCGGTTGAGCGTCAAGCTTTGGCTCAGGTTGTGATCTTGTGGTTCGTGAATTTGAGCCCTGCATCAGGCTCGCTGCTGTCAGCACGGAGTCCGCTTTGGATCTTCTTCTCCCTCTCTCTCTCTGCCTCTCTTCTGCTTGTGCTCTCTCAGAAATAAACATTTTTTAAAAAGAAGAAGGAGGAAGAGATTCTTCAAATAGAAATCAACGTTGCAGTAGCTTTAATGAGAGGTTACTGGGAGAGGCACAGGAGGGGACCTGGGGCAGTGCTGGAAATTGTCGGCATCTTGGTAAGGGAGCTTGATCTAGACGCTGGTATATACATATATTAAAACATATTGAGCAGGACCCTTTTTAAAAAAATTTTTTTTAAGTTTATTTATTCATTTTTAAGTAATCTCTACACCCAACATTGGGCTCAAACCCATGAGCCTGAGATCAAGACTCATACACTCCTCTGAGCCAGCCAGGTGCCCCTGGTACTGTATACTTAAGATTTGTGTGTGTGTAACGTGTATCGCAACAAAAAAATAATGAAAACCCAGTGAGCTTAATATTCAGTCATTACCATAACTCTGTAGGGTAAAATCTGTGCTTATTGGGCCTGGTAGGCCCTCAAAGAATAGTTTTGTGCGTGTGGTAAGATATACAGAACATGAAGTTTACCATTGTAATAATTTTAAGTGTACAATTCAGTGACATTAAGTACGTTCACACTGTTATGGAGAGCACCACTGTCCATCTCCAGGACTTTTTCATCATTCCAAACTGAAAAGAAATATGTTTTTTATTGAGATACCTGGCTCTATTTTCTTTCTGCCGTGCATGACAAGCCAAGAAACGATGTAGGGTAGTTATCAAGGCACCCGCTAATAGTATGCTGAATTTATGTATGAGGTTGACATACGCTCTCATAGGCTTCCAAGTTTTAGTGAAGTAAATATTCTTTGAAGACGGCTGTTTATTTTACTCAATTTTATTTTATTTTTTATTTTTTAATGCTTCTTTATTTTGGGAGAGAGAGCGTGCACGCACGAGCAGGAAAGGGGCAGAAAGGGAGAGAGAGAATCCCAAGCAGGCTCTGCATTGTCAGTGCAGAGCCCAACATGGGACTCGATCCCATGAATCATGAGATCATGACCTGAGCCAAAGTCAGACATTTAACCAACTGAGCCACCCCATTGCCCCTATTTTACCTAATTTTATAAACCAGGATTTTTATTAATCCCTTTCTAGTCCCCCCCCCCATCGTTTCCTTGCCCAAACCGCTTTCTCTGTTGTAATAGTTACTTGTGGTTCTCAAAACCGAGACCTTTGATCCTTGTCCCTGTGCCTCACCTGAAATGCTGTCCCATCCTATGCCTGCCAGACTTCGTGAACTTATTCAGAAAATTATTTTGGGCACAGAATGTGTGCTAGGTGCTGGGGATAGACTGGTGGATGTGACTTAATGGACTTAGTCCTGTCATCCTGGCCCTTGTCTTCTGATACCAGCTCTTTGTGAAACTCTCTTCTGCCTTCCTTCTGTATTCTTCTCACCCTCCACCATTGGCTGAGGCTCTTTTTAGAATTTATACACACACCCCCCTTCAGAAAAATCCCTCCGTGGATCACATTTATTTATATCCCTGTCTCCTCTGTTTAACTGAAAGTTCCTTGAAAATTGGGCTCTTCCTCGTTCGCCTGTGTGTCCTGCATCCCTAACACATTGTCTCGCCTGGTTGACTCTCATTGAATACTCTCTAAATGACTGAGTTGGTGTGGGGTAGGGATGTTAAGGTTATAATTACATTATAGACGCTTACCCAAAGATCATGGCACCTTCACATCTGTAAGCTACTATAAAGTTTAGTTAATAGTTAAATGGGTAGACAAAACGAGGAGGGCACATTTAAACTCTCCTTGCGATGGATTTATATTATTAATTAAACAGAGGTACGTAGGAACCTGTGCACGTGTACTTCTTCCTCTAGAAATCGGCTCCCTTTCTTATTAATTAAGCTGGAGATTGCACGGTATAAATCTCCCAATGGTTATTCCACTCATGTCATACATACTAATGAGGGCGAGTGTGGTGTTGGTGGTGGTGGTGGAAATCACTTATTCAGCTGTGGGAAAAATAACATCAGGGCTCAGACCCCCTGCTGACTTTGCACACAGTTTTTCAAAGCTTTAAATTGGCATGCTAATTAAGTGGCTGAGCGCATTAAATAAAGAACACGTCATAGCAAGGGTTAGAAGCGACTCCTTGTGTTTCTTCACTTAGCATCTCGTAGGTAAGGGTAGACAGTATAGACCCCTTCTCCACCTCTCTTTCCGTCAGACGTCGTCTGCCTTTTTCCAGGTTTCCATCACAATTGTAGTTCAGAGGAGTGTTCAGAGTTCCCAGCAGCCCCAGGGAGACTAATTTTGATACAAAATGTCAGTTATGCTTGTCGCTTTCATACTGTGTGTATTTAACATTTAAAAACGTGGGTGATAATCTTCTTAGCTAAGAATGTCTGAAAACACCTACTCTTGACTCTTGAACAGGAGGGTTAGGGGCGCTGATCCCCACACAGTCAAAAATCCAGGTATAACCTTTGATTCCCCCAAACACTTAACTACCGCTGTTGACTAGAAGCCTTGCCAATAACATCGTCGATTAACACAGATATGTATGTTATATGGATTATATACTATATTCCTACAGTAAAGAAAGCTAAAGAAAACAAAATGTTATTTCAGAAAATCAGAATGAAGTGAAAATACATGTACTGTACTCTCCCGTATTTATTGAAGAAAATCCACTTGTGAGGGGACGCGTGCAGTTCAAACCCGTGTTACTCAAGGGTCAATAGTATTCTGGAAAACACATACTCAGATTTGATGATTGTGCCTACAACATTTACTCACTTCCAGAAAGAGAAGAAAGGTTAAGTCCGCAAGTCATTGTTTTATCTGGAGGAAATGATACGAGCTCTTCCTGGAAATGAAATATGTGTTATTTTCTACAAGCCCACATGCTTCGTCAGCTGTATTTGTATCCGGACTAAGGTTAAGGATGGCAGAACTGAAATATGGCAATGTTAATTTCACAGTCTATCCACCTGCTGTTTTTTTTTTTTTCTTTTCTGAATGTCAGTACGCATCTTTCTTTAAATCACAGGGAAAGCATTTATGTGAGTACGAATATGCAAAGATGACTTTTTTTTCTAAGTTTATTTATTTTGAGAGAGAGAGAGAGCAGGCTCGTGCAAGCAGAGGAGGGGCAGAGAGAGAGGGAGACAGAGAGAATCCCAAGTAGGCTCTGTACCGTCAGCATGGAGCTCAACACAGGGCTGGAACTCACAAACCGTGAGATCATGACCTGAGCCGAAGTCGGATGCTTAAGCGACTGAGCCACTTGGGTGCCCCTAAAGCTGACTTTTAAATTATTTCATAATGACGTTGAGATGAAACAATTCTTCCCACAGGAAAACGGGTGACTTGGTATTGCCATTTTCTTCCCTACCTTTTGCTTTTCCGAATGTTACGGGCATAAAAATGTAGAAACAACTCATGCTAAGCAACTGCCGGTGGATTGGTGAATTGATTGAATGTGTTTGTTTAGATTGTGGCTGGACCAAAACCTAGAACCTAGAGGTCCAGGCATGGGCAGCGTCTTGGCCAGTGTCACACAGCCGGCTCGCAACACGGCCAAGGGCGGACCCTCAGTGCCCACTGCCAACTGGATTATCATGCCACTGGAGATAAGATACATAACTACAAAAAGGAATTTCCCCCTCTCTTTTGTTTCCTTATTTTTTTTTCACCCAAGTTTTCCTCCATCTGTATCTTGATATGGTATATATTAGCAGTAATAAAAGAACTCACTTTTGTTTTCATTTCTAATTTTTCTTGATGCATCCAATTCCCGCCCCCTCCCCCCGCCCCCGGCTAACACTTTCCACCCCTGCTCCTCAATATTCTGTTCCTCAGGGAGCTGGATCTGTTTTTCATGTTTTCTTGGCTGAATCAAGACAGCAGGAAGAATTGAAATGCTGACTTTGTCTTTTTCCTTATATTACCACAAAAGTAGAGGGAGATGGGGTGGTGGGGAGGGAAGTCTTAAATAACCGTAAGAGGGCGCCTGGGCGGCTCAGTCGGTTAAGTGTCCGACTTCAGCTCAGGTCATGATCCTGTGGTTTGTGAGTTTGAGCCCCAAATCAGGCTCTGCAGTGGTGATGAGGAGCCTGCTTGGGGTTCTCCTTGTGCCTCCTCTCTCTCTCTCTCTCTCTCTCTTTCTCTCTCTCTCTCTGCCGCTTCCCCACTTGTGTTCGCTCTCTCTCTCTCTCTCTCTCTGTCAAAATAAATAAATAAACTTAACCTAAGAAACTGCTCCTTTAAAAAAAATTTTTTTAATGTTTATTTATTATTTTGAGACAGAGAGAGAGTGCGTGCACTAGTGGGGGAGGGGCAGGGAGAGAGGGAGACACAGAATCTGAAGCAGCCCGAGCAGGCAGCACAGAGCTTGACAGCGGGCTCAAACCCATGGACCACAAGATCATAACCTGAGCCAAAGTCAAACACTGAATCGACTGAGCCACCCCGGGCACCTTCTATAAGAGGGTCTTTCCAGCACACCAGTCACCTTGTGTTGCTGACTCACAGAGGGGATCCTGTTTTCTAATGACTGTATTGAACTGGATTCCATTTTCACCCAGTGACACCATTCTCGAAGCTGGCACCTCTGCTAGAGAAGAGAGAGGGGACGCGCCATACGGCGAGGGGATGTGATATATCCGCCACGTTCTTGGAAGGAGCGGAATGTACCACACAAGGGCCGACTCCAGATCTGATCTGGGTAAGTCATGACCCCTTTGGGCCTTGTGGCCTCATCTACAAAATGGGGACAAAAACTCCTCCTTCTCCAGTGAGGCCGTGGCGGTTAACCAAAGCGCTTGGCACAAAGCCTGGCCTGCAGTCTGTTAGCGTTTTTGCCGAGGGGCGCCAACAGGCAAGGCACAGTTTCTTGGGAATATTCGCAGGTTCTCTCTGAACTTCTTAGTCACGAAACGGAGCTCTGTTTCACCAAGTTTTCTTTCTTGTGGCTTGAGGGAGGGGAACGTGTTCATGCCTCCGGGAGGGGTGAAGGAGGAAGATGGTAGGACCCACATAAGACATCGGGGGCTCAGCCGAGTGGCCGGAGTCCCAGCCATGCTCTAATCCTCGGGAAGAAGTGCGGTGCCAGGCTGGAAACTGAGGCAAGAGCCAGAGACCCGAGTGGAGCAGGGCTTCTTCCAGTAAATTCCACTGCCCACTGGCTGGAGGTTCTGAGCTGACTCGTGCTAAGGATTGCTTCCCAGTGGCATCACCGACTCCTTCCAAACTGGCTTTGGTTCTAAGTTCTGATGGGGGCGGGGGGTACCCTCTTGTCATCTCTGTCTGTGTAGCGACATAGGCCCCCACCCTTCACACGCATCCACTGCTTTCTTGGGTGTTCCTGGTGGCCCCTCTGCTCTTACCCGACATTCTAGGCTCCTACCCCTGGGTGCATGGAAGGTTTTCATGCTTTCTAGAACGCTATCTCCTTTCATCCCTATGCTGTGAACACTGGCATTTGCAAAGCCACCTCTGTATATGCAGTGGAACAATGTCAGCACCGCCCGTTCCTGTTGAGACAGGAAACCCCACCTTGATATTCAAGAAGCGGGTGCAGGTCTGCACGGATCCTCAACGACCTGGAATCTCTGGTCACCGAGAGATTTCATGGGATACGTCTGGAGGGCATTTCCATGTCACCTCAGGCCCAGAGTTCCACCCCCACACTTGGCCCTCCCGTCCTGGTCAACCCCCACGCCGTGAGAGCCGCACGATCCTTCGGAGAAGTAGACGATGCCTCTTATGCGGGCAGCCTCTTTCTGCGTGGACCCGACCCACGGGGCTTCATTGAACCTGCTCCCCTTCTCGTGCTCCTCCCAGTGTGACAAGAGGGAGAATGGGGCTCTCCATAATACGGCGTGAAAGCGCCGAGAGGAAGTGGAATCTAGGGTAAAAATTCATTTTTCTTGTTGCCATATTTCTCCTGCTTGTTAGACTTTCTTTGCACCCTCAAGCTCTTGTCAGCGACCCATTTGTGAATGGAGACGTTTCCGCTTTGAAGTCATAATTTATCCTTGCAAGAGCTGCTAAAAGAAGCACTTTTAAACTCAGATCTGAGCGTAGGCTGGGAATTATAAGTCACCTCCGAGCACTTGGGTAAATTGCAAAGTGTAGAGTCTTTTTACCTCAGGGAGTCAATTTTAACTTACTGCTTTTTTTCTCTGAAGATACTTCGCTCAAACATTTTCTCCCCCTTGCTTTCATTGCGAATCTTGACTCAGTCTGTACAAATTAGCCATTTGCAATTTATTTATGGCGTTTAGTTTGCTATAAGTTAACTGGTGACTACCTTAGCATTAACCATCTAGCTAAACAAGAGTTTTAAAAATTAGCCTATGGAAAGCCTAGGGAAACACTAAATTTTTCCAGTCTCCTCCAAGCAAATTACAGTTACCACCAGCCATCTCTCTAACATGGCGTCAGAGAGAGGATATAGCAGAGGCGGGCAAACCATGGACGCTAGCATCCATATGCCTGGATTCGACTCATGCCTTTAACCACTAAGCTGGCTCTGTGACCTAGAGCAAGTTACTAAACCTCTCTGTGCCTTGGGTTCCTCATCTGGGAATGGAAACAATGCCCGTATGCAAATAGGAGATGCATTAAACTATAACTCAAGGCAGAGTGGTGCTTGAGGCCTAGAAAGAAAAACAGAAATATGCTTTCTTCTCATTACGTTGTCTTCTGAATGTGTAGTATTTGAATTCTTAGAGGAGCAAGACATACAGATAGGCCAGGAAAACATATATTTGTAAAAACAGGTCTCTTTTGCTTTTATATTACATTAACTATAAAATCGGCTAGGAGAAGCAGATCGGATTTTAATACAAAAGTGCTCCATAGATGGAGTCACTGAAAATGTGTTTGTGTGTGTGTGTGTGTATGTGTACATGTGTTAAGTACAATCAGCTGCCTTATCTGTGTGGATCTTCTGGGTCTTATGACAGTGCTGTTTTGAGCCTCCTGTTTTAAAGTTGGAGAGAAATGTCTTCAATGTGTGAGATTGCACAGTACAACCCGTCTGAATGAACAGGGCTATAGTAAGTGGCCAGCCAACGTCTCTGGTGGCTCCCTTCACCCCTTCCCTACCTTTCCACACACTCTCAGGAGGGAAGGACAAGTAACACATTTTATGTGAGCTTTACAAGAACAGAAAAATAATAAAACCATGTATCTATCTCCATATGTTACTGCTTTTCCTACGTACTGAGTTTTCAGGGTAACTATCCTGTTAAATTTGCCCGTTGCTGACGAAGCTATTCAGGAGTAAACAATACCCTCTGTCATTTGATAGGCAGCCAAATTTTCCTCAGAAGATTCTTTTGGAACCCCCTAAAATGTCCCTTTGTTGGAATCCACAGAAAGTCACAAGAGAACAGCTGAGCTGTGTAACTGAGTTTAATTTATTATGTGCGCACGCGCGCGCACACACACACACACACACACACACACACACACACATCCTTGTCCCTCATTCCTTCACATTTTCCTGGGGTTGGTTAGCAAAAAAAATTGAGGCTGACTCTCCTAATTTGGGGCCATGACCGCTCTACCTTTCCAGGAGTTCAAATGCATTACGGTCATTCTTTCATCCCCAGTGTGACCTTAGCAGAGCTGTCCTGTCATACCCATTTTATTGCCAGAAAGTCCAAGGAGAATTCCAGGGATTTGGCCACATCGGGGGTAAAACCTATTAATTACCTGGCAGTTGTGATTCAGCCACAGACTCAAGCAGTTCTCCAGTTGTTGGGGGTCCCTGGGGGGAGAGGTGGATATAGGGAGAGGTTTGCACAGTCTCAGCCTGGAGGCTCAGAGTTCTGTGTCCAACACTGTTTCCTTCCTTCTGATCCTGCACAAAGATAAGGTCCTCTCGTATCTTGCTTTCGGTGCCCACACAGATCCTTCCCTTCTAATATGTATCGTGTTGCAATCTTATATTGGTTTTTATGATCACCTGAATAATCTGTCTCCTCTGGGAGGGCAGGAGCTCCATAAGGAGAATGTTTTCCTAATCACTGTATTCTCAGCACCTAACCCAGTGCCTGGCATACAGTTGGTGCTTAATAATGACTGGTTGAGGGCTGTCCTCTCTGTGCCTGTTTCTTATGCAACTTCTCAGTGTCCTCTACGATACCACTGACTCAGTGAGTGCTGACAGTGGCCAGATGGGATAGGGGAGGTGGACATCATCACATAGTCCTCCGGGCAGGCAAGTATTTTCCATCAACCAACAGTTTAATGAGAATTTAATAGATTTGCACTGTTTACTTACTTTGCACTCAGTGCTAAAAATTAAGGGAAATGGTAAGAAGTACAATAGTGGGGCACCTGGGTGGCTCAGTCGGTTAAGCCTCTGACTTTAGCTCAGGTCAGGATCTCACAGTTTGTGAGTTCAAGCCCCGCATCAGGCTCTGTGCTGATAGCTCGGGGCCTGGAGCCTGCTTCAGATTCTGTGTCTCCCTCTCTTTCTGGCCCTTCCTCTCTCTCTCTCTCTGTCTCTCTCTCTCTCTCTCTCTCAAAAGTAAATAAACATTAAAAAAATTTTTTTTAAAAATTACAATAGTGTCAGGGTACCTGGGTGGCTCAGTCGCGTAAGCGTTCAACTTTTGATCTGCGCTCAGGTCATGATCTCACCGTTTGTGGGTTTGACTCCTGCATCGGGCTCCTCATTGACAGCGCGGAGCCTTCTTGGGGTTCTCTCTCTCTCCCTCTCTCTGTGCCCCTCCCCTGTGCGCTCTCTCTCTCTCTCAAAATTAATAAATAAGTAACACAGTAGTGTCCTTGCCTAGAGAACTTCCAAATCTAGCTGGCAAGATGGGTCCTACATGGCATACTAAATGCTAACCAAAACACCCAAACCTGAGACTGCTTCTCAGGGTAATAAAATTTCAAATAACGGAGAAGATGGTGTTCTGAGGTGGACAGAAAAGGTTCATATGGAGTTAGAACTTAGGAAAGATGTGTAGGATTGAGATGTATCAAGGGGCAGAGGTGAGGCTTTGTATATGGCGGGGTGGGGGGAAGAGGCAGCATGGACAAGGGCATGGAGTCTGGCCTGGGCACGTGACCACATGAGCACGGCCGATGTGCGAAGAGAGGCCACTAACCTGGCCAGCCTGGCATGGACTTGAGAAAGAGAGAGGGCATCAAGGCCAAACCATGGAGAGCCCAGACCTGTGGTTTGTTATCTTAATACCACCCTTTGACCAGCCCTATGGGGGAAGGGGGGTGACAGTAATTTGGACCGTAATGGAGGTTGAAGGGAGATACGGGAACTCCTACTGGTACCTCCAGCCCACACTCTCCTCTTGGTTTTGATTCCACCACAGTCAACACTCAGTTCTTGGGCTTAAAAATTTCCCGTTGTTGAATGAGCCTTGTCTCTCTCTAAGGCAGTGACTTTCAAACTTGGGTGTGCATCGAATCCCTTTGGGGTCTTATTTTAAGTGCTGATGTCTGGGACCCGTTTCCTACCCCACACCCGAGTTCTGATTCGGTAGGATTCAATCACGTCTTGGGGATCTGCATTTTTGCAAGGGCCCATCGTGCTCCATGGACCATGCTTGGCGAATATAGCCCTAAGGAGTAAGTAGTCATAGGAGCAGTAAAAATGTCAGAAGTTGGGCAGCCAGCAAAACACATTTTAAACACATATATTTTTTTAAGTTTTATTTATTTTGAGAGAGAGAGAGAGAGACTGAGACTGCACACCCCAAGCAGACTCCACACTGTCAACACAGAGCCTGATGTGGGGCTTGAACTCATGACCTGTGAGATCACAACCTGAGCCAAAACCAAGAACTGGACGCTTAACCGACTGAGCCACCTAGGCACCCCAAAGGCATTTGTAACGGAAGCAAGCTGCACAGTGAGTTACTAAGACACTGTTCTTTGATGAAATTCCAGCACCGTCCAAGCCATTCTTATCTTTCTCATCATGTGGGAGGTTACCTTAACTTGATGAGTAGTGTGATATGTGCAGTGGGCATGGAAATGATCCGATTTCCAGAAGCCCGGGTAGAGAGAATATTAAAGCTCACCTTAATCCAAGGACATGCTGAGAACAGCCACTTGAATTTATGTTTTGCTATCAGCTGGACCCAGAGTAGCTCATTTTACACCACAATTAGTAGCAAATTACAGTCAGACTGACTTTCAAAAGAGCTGGTTACATTCTGCTAGGAAACAATTTAAAGGATCAGATTGGTACCGCCACTAAATCAAACAGGCTCATCTGGCTCCTGAGACCCGGACCTCCCAGCCTTCATACCACTGGACTCCCCACAAGGTCACACCATTTGAGTGTGACCCCTGGAATCAGCTGATAGGACATGGTACAGATTGGAATGTGGGGTCCGGTTTTATATGAGTGAGCCTACTCAGGGCCTGAATTTGAAGAAATTGTAAAAAAAAAAAAAAATACTATTCTTCTACCTAGCAGGGTAAAACCTCCATAATACCTACTGTACCAGAAATCCTTATTTTCTCTGTGTTTGCCACTTTCTTGCAGTTTTATAATGAGAGAAAGCAGAGCTGAGAAGTCTCCTAGTGAAGAAAACACATTCTGGACTTAATCCCACTTTCCTTTTTTTTCTTTTGAACCTGCCAGCAAAAAGTGTTTGGCCTCATTGTATGTGATACTGGCTGGAGAGAGTCAGGTGTTCATTAGGGAATGCACTGAGCTTTCGATCTTAAGGTTAAATGAGTACAACGTAGCTGCCCTGACTCTACCATGCCACATCACAAAGCACCTATAATAGAGTCAGGGAAACAAAATTCCCCACCATTTGTGAATCTCCAACAAAACGCACCAAAGGCGACCCTCAACTCACTTACGGGCAGGCAACCTTCCATGTCCCATAGACAATACAAGACAGGGAAAGAATGTTGTTGAGTTGAAACTGATTTTGAATCCAAAGCCAACACCCTTTTCAAAAATGTAAAACATGTTGCTGTTTAGAATATCTACGAGGCACTGAATGGGTAGGTTGCTGGCAGTTCTCCGGGACCACCCAGTTTTTGACTCCCACCCAGCTCAACTTCCAGCTTCCGATCTCCAGCTCAACTTAAAGGAGAGACACTTACCCTAAAAGACATCTTGCTTGTCTTCTTCTTTCATGTTCTCTAATCATTCACCACTTAGAACAGATGGGTTGGCCATGCTGAGGGTAGCTACAGACATATTCTGAGTTTTCATGTCCTATATTAATACACCGAGGAAGAAAGTGACAGAAACCCTGGACCTGAACTCCTAAACATTTGGAAGTGGATGGAGGGAGATCTGTGTCCACCTTCCTAAGCTGGGCCTCTCGGCACCCGAGAGTGGGGTGGGTGCCCATTCTGAACGATGCCTGGTTTTTTTTTCACTCCCTTCTGCACATCATAATGAAATCTCTGACCTGACAGTTGTCTCGTTTCACCTGTATCAGATATGAAATAAAGGGTAAATTCTCAAGGTAAAAAGGAAATGAAATGACCCATTTCCAAGATGGAAGGGGAGGCTAGAGTCCTCCTATCATTTGATAAGTGTGCATTACCTCCAGAATCTGTGTGTCAAAAGTGAAACTCCCTGGCATATTTGCAATCTACACTTGGATGTGTTTTCAAGGTCCCAGTAATTTGGACTCTTCAAGGAATCTGGGTTGAGGTGCAAGGCTGGAGAAGGGGGTCTGTAGGACGGGGATCTGCTTGAACCTCTCCTCCATGCTTCCCTTCCATCTGTCCACCTCTTGTCCTCTTGCTCAACAGAAGGTGCAACAGGAGCCAAGGAGGACGCAGCATTTCCAATCTCAATGCAACATTTTTAGGTGTGCCGTTGAACTTGTTACCTACACACGTTTGTTGAGTTGGCTCCATTCAGGTCGAATTCTGGGATTGCCTCTGGGATTGGAGTCTTAAAGGGAACCGCAAAGAACCCTTGTGATCCCCTCTAGGGCAGCCTTCTTAGTCTTCTGGGGATTCTATAGACTGTGATCCAACCTGCCATCCAGCTCTGAGGTCTGCCATTCCTTTGCTGCTTATTTCTTTTCTCTCCCTCAGTCATGGATCACCTCGGTTTTCCATGGGGTCATCAAAATCATGGCTCCCAGCCTACTGACTTTACAACGGACAACGCCATGGCCTGTGAAACTTGAGTGACTTCTGTACACATCTGCGTGTGCTCCTCTCCTGACTTTTCCATCCCTTACGTGTGAGTATGTGTGTGAGAGAGAAAAAGGGCTGATATTTATTGGGATTATGTTGCGTGCCAGACTAGAAGCTTTTTATACATTATCTTCTTGAGCCTCTTATCTGCTCTGTGACCTAGGTGTTACTATGACATGTACTCAGGAGAAAATAAAGGCTCAAAGAGGTTAAGTAATTTGCTCAAGATTGCGCATCCGTGGGGAGCTGGGATAAGGCTGCCCATCTGACTTGGCCCAGGACCGTTCCATTATACCATGTCTCTAGGGCCCTGCGTGGGGCACTGCCCATACCTTTAGACATAGGAAGCTGCTTCTCATGGGGGATGAGAGGATGGCTGGGCAGAAGCCGGCTCATGACCTCAAAGGATGTGCATCTTACCTCTGCAGCTTGAGGCACAGGAGGGGGCTCACGGTGTGTGTGTGTGTGTGTGTGTGTGTGGCCTGAGGACAGCAGCCTGGTGAGAGGGGATATTCTGCTACTCTCACATCACCTGCCCCACTTCTCACCTTTCCCCTTTGAGGATCTTTTCCTTTCTAAATTGACATCAAGAGGAGAAAAGGATCTTGCAGGGGTGTTAACGATAAGGGATAAGGATGCTAGTATTATAAGGACATGGTATTATGTCAGATGACAGAGATGCTTCCAGGGAGCAGGTTGGGGATGGGGAGGTGGAGGGAAAAGGAAGAAAGCAGGTGTCTTCTCTTTGGGGGATAAAACTCTCAGGTCACCCTGCCTGTCGGGTACGTACCAAACAGGAGGACATGATTTCCCAAGCCCTTGGCAGAAGGGGTTTGTGGGGTTCAGGTTTCCCGGGCATGAGTGTAGAGGCTGGTTTCTTCATCAGGTGGCCCTCCAAATGGAGGTAGGAAAGGAGATAAGTGAGGAGGGAATTTACACTTATTGGTCAGGTGCGTTTCAGGTGCAAGGCTCCTGGCTTTACCTGCGTCTCTTCAGAACCAGAGAAAACAGTGCTTCCTGCCTTCAGGAAGGGCTGATTTGGACCTTGTGCGTCCTTCTGCTAAGACTATATCTGTGTGATAAATGTTTTCTTTCTTTTTTAGTATTTATTTTTGAGAGCGAGGGAGTCAGTGTGTGTGTGTGTGTGTGTGTGTGTGTACGCGCGCGTGCGTGCGTGCGGGTGCACATGTGCCCAGGGCAAGGGCAGAGAGGGAGGGAGAGAGAGAATCCCAAGCAGGGTCCACACCGTTCACTGCGGAACCCGACGCAGGGCTTGAACCCACAAGCCATGAGATCATGACCTGAACTGAAATCAAGAGTCAGACGCTTAACCGACCAAGACGCCCAGGCACCCCAATATTCAGCAAATGTTTTCTAACGGGGGACCTCTCTTGGAGGAAACCCTCTGAAAAGTAAAACCCATAGTCCATGATTTCTTCTGTCTTCATTCATTATGTTTGTCTTTCAAATCCCACTTTTTCTTTTTCTTAAAAAAAATTTTTTTTAATGTTTATTTTTTTTTTTTTTTTTTTTTTAAATTTTTTTTTTTTCAATGTTTTTTTATTTATTTTTGGGACAGAGAGAGACAGAGCATGAACGGGGGAGGGGCAGAGAGAGAGGGAGACACAGAATCGGAAACAGGCTCCAGGCTCCGAGCCATCAGCCCAGAGCCTGACGCGGGGCTCGAACTCACGGACCGCGAGATCGTGACCTGGCTGAAGTCGGACGCTTAACCGACTGCGCCACCCAGGCGCCCCTAATGTTTATTTTTGAGAAAGAAAGAGAGCGAGCGTGAGCAGAGGAGAGGCAGAGAGAGAGGGAGACACAGAATCTGTAGGCTCCGGGCTCAAAGCTGTCAGAGCCCTAAGCAGGACTCAAAGTCACGAACCATGAGATCATGACCTGAGCCAAAGTCAGATGCTCAACTGACTGAGCCACCCAGGCGCCCCTGAATCCCACTTTTCTTTAAAGTGGGATTTGACTTTAGCTCCTTTTTAGGATGGCAAATTGCCAAAAACCTTTGTTTTTGTTTTTGTTTACATCTTTGCAGAACAAAAAGTTTGCAGACTGGTAGAGCTATTTGAATGCAGGTAATCCCAAGGAAAAGTCCGTAGAATCCAGCCAAAAGTGGATTTGGATTTCGCTTTCAGGAAGCGTAGAAAGCAGCTTTCAGGAGGTCAGAGGAAACTGAAGTTGTTTTATTATTTTACACAGGAAAACAAAACCCCAAGACACAAGAATAACATCACACAGGTTCCCAGTGCTTTTAGTTGTCATGAATACCCACTGCTCTTTTCCACACAAACCTTGTTAGGAATCCAGATTTATGACTGCTGCTTTGATGACAGTGGAGAAGTCAATCCACTGGCATGTTTTTGGCTGGCCAGATTATCACTAAAAGAAAAAAAACCAGAAAACACTACAGAAGTGTGCACTCCTGATGGCCACGCCAGGCTTTTGCATTTCTTTGATAATTCTTTCACCTTGTCCTCCTTCAGTACAGCTGGGGCTGACCTACTTTGTTCCTTCATTATGGAGTTTTGCGTAGGTAAGAATAAGATGAGAAAGCTCTGATGTTAAAACTCGTCCCTGGAACTCAGCAAGGCTTCCCAGCCTCAAATCCCTGGGCCGGCCTCATGAATTTTATTTATGCATTCATTTATTTATATGATGTCTGGTGCTGAGACCTGCATGAAAAATTAAAGCACAAATTCATCAGAAGGACCCGCAGTGGTGCGAGATTAAAATTTGAACCCCTGAACTCTCTGACACCTTCTGCGGTAGAAAGAACTAGATCATTACTGAGCTTCACAAACAAAGGAAGCTCTCTTCTTCTCCCCCAATAAGGGAAGGGGCAGACCTGAGAATACTCACACCGCTCAAAACATCACTCACAACATCCCAAACCAAAACAAAAGCAGTGTGCCAAAGGGCCAAACAGACAGGCGAAGAAATCAGCAAGCCCTGGTGAGTTGCCAGATTTGGCTTCTGGCTGTTTGCCCTGCGGGGGGATTACGTAATTCCCAGACGAGAGCCCTCCCCTGCCTGCGAGTGAATTTCAGCCTGTCCTGTTAGGCTTTTCCTCCTAAGGACTGGCAGCCAAAATAGGTGAGAATCTCACTTCCTCTGATGCAGTGAGGCTGCTGATTGTTATTAGGTGATTTTGTTGTTAGTGTCCCTGGGATGGGGTGGAAGGGAGAGCCATGTTTGTAAGATAATAGAATGAATTCCACTCCTCTCTTTCAAAAAATTAACTAAATGGCTTCTATTTTACAGTTCTTTTCTTTTCTTTTCTTTTTAGTTTATTGATTTGAGCGAGAGAGGGAGAGAATCCCAAGCAGCCTCCACACAGAGCTCGTGAACTATGAGATCATGACCTGAGCCAAGAGTTGGACGCTCAACCGACTGAGCCACCCAGGCTCCCTATTTTATTATTTTACACAATAAAACAAATGGGCAGAATAAATGGGCAGAACATACACTCCATGGGCAGCGGGTGGGGGTGAGGATCCTTCAGTTGCCTGGGTCCAGCTCATGGCTCAACCAGCAGCCATGTCCTCTCCATGACCTCCCCCAACAAGGTCCCCTGTGACCAACTGAGGAAAGAGGTAAAAGGCCAAAGAGAGTTTTCAGATGAGTTGGCTCTTAGTGTTTGTTGTAAGCTGACAGTAAGCTGCTGTCCTGTAGCTCCGTTCAGGGGCTGCTTGAAAGAAAGAGTGAAGAGAAATCCTCTCAACAGGGATTTGGGAGATGTATCTGATTAGCCACTCTGTGCTGAGAGACAAGTAGCCAAAGGAACAATAAATATGGGCTCATGGTCAGTAATCAAGGGCTTGTCTGGTTGATGAGGGTGATCCAGAGGGAGAAAGATTGGAGGAGACGTGACAAAGAAGTCTGGGGAAGAAGGATATGGAAGCATCTATGGGAGGGAGCATGATATGGTGCAAACTTCCGATTAAACGTGAATGCTCAACAGAGAGCGTCCATTCACCATGGAGGAGACACTAAACAACCAAGTTGAGAAAATGCCTTGGCCAGTGATGTCAATCCTTGGACACTCCAATACTGGCAAAAGGGGCTTCGTGCCATGGTGGAAGGGATGAAAGCTATGCATGGGTTTCTAACAGCATGGGTTTCCTCTCACCACGGGTGATCTGCCCAACATTCTAGGGATAGAGACCAATAATGAGCTGCTAACTTGGCATCATTCTCTGTGGAGACTTGTCGGTAAGTGATTACATTCAACTGCTGCCATCTTGAAGGAGCAGCAAGTCATGTTGACTGAATTAACACGGACACCGGACATAGGATTGCTTTTTCTGCCCGGAGGCATCTGCCAGCATGACTGTCAAAGGGCTTGTAGAGCGCTCCATTCACTGACACAGGATCCCACGTCATTGGACTGAGAGACTCAATTGTAGACATAGAGGTGTGGCAGTGGGCGCATGACCGTGGGGTCCACTGGCCTGGTCACCTACTGTGTCACTCAGAAGTTGCTGGCTTCAGTGAAACAGCTTCTTAACAGCCACTGAGGATTCAGCTTAGAGATGATATGCTATGAGGATGGGCCCCATCCTCAGGACACTGAATGCACCCTACATCAACCACCATGATATGGGGCTGTGTCACCAGTAGGTAGCAAGTGTGAGTCTGGAAACCAAGGAGGTGTGGCTTTGCTTGTATCATTCCCAGTGACCCACTTAGGACAGTGTTGCTTCGTGTTACTGCACTTCACGGCTTTCTGGGTTTAGATACCTCCCTTTCCAGAAGGAGAACATTTCCATCAGGAAACTCAGCAGGTGTCACATTAAACTTTAAGCCCTATCTGCTGACTGACCTTTGTGCCAGAGTCTTCCAAGCAAGGGAAATAATCTCCATCCAAGCAGGGGTAATAGACTGGGATGATCAGGAGGAGGTAGGGCTACTGTCACATCCTGGGGTGTCTCTTGGAACTCCCTTACCCATTCTTTTAAAAGTGTATTTATTTTAAGAGACAGCGACAGAGCCCACGAGGGGCTTGATCCCACGAGGGGCTTGATCCCACGAACCATGAGATCATGACCCAAGCTGAAGTCAAGAGTCCTTTGCTTAACTCACTGAGCCGCCCAGGCACCCCTCCCTTAACTCATTTTTAACAATAAATAGACAAAGGCAGTGGCCACAGCCTGAGAAGGGCATGGTGACCACGGGCTCAGAGCATGTCATTGATGAAGGTCAGGGTGAGGCCACCAGGTCAACCCCTTAGACCCACAACGGTGCTAGCTGAGAGCGAGACGCGTCTAAAGCAATCGCAGAGTGGAGAGATGATGTGTATCGGTGACCTTGAGACCAGCTGCCCCAACAACAGCCGTGTTTCATGTTACTAGCCTTCCTTAAGAGGAAATTTACCCAGAAAAACAGGCCAGCCAGAATCCAGGGGCAGCTGTTCCCAGATCTTACCTTTGAAGAACGTGGATCCACGTGGCCCAGGGCTGAGCTGCCAGATCCCCCTTTTGGACAGAGGAGACCATCCCCGCAGCTTCAGAGAACATTCGTGACTCGGTGACCCGGGCCTCTCAGCCGAGGCCCTCTCCGGAAGCTGCCTTCCGCTAAAGAGAGCCAAGGTCACTCTCCCCTCAGGTCACAGCCCGCTCCCCAGAGGCAGCCCCCGTCCAGCGTGGGGTCGGCGTAATGGCCCATCTCCCTTGCACCGAGCAGGACATCTGGGAAGGCTCATCCCAGTCCTTGGATCAATTGAGGACTTCAATTGCCACGTCCCGGACTTTCAACCCCTCCCTCTGCTTCTTCCGCCTCTGTTACTCCCTCGCACATGTGGGGCTTGCGAATGCTTCCCAGTGGACTTCCTGCCTGCTGATCTCTGTCTCAGAGCTTTTTCCCGACGGCACCAACTTCACCTCAGAGCACTTTCGCCCGCCATACTTTTGACGCACTCTCCCTGAATTATCCTAATTTGAGAGTGTCTTCTGAATCCTGCTGGGACCCTCACTGATGGGAGCAGGGACCCAGGGGAGGCCTGACTGGTAGGGGTGTCTGGCCTGTTCTACGGTTCTAAATTCCGTGTTAGTACAAGCACCCACTCTCAGATGGAAACCATATCCTTAAACCTACAGAATCAGCTTGATAAAGATATTTTGGCCTCTACGTTAATTCTGTGTTTAAATTCACGGGATTTAATCCCGTTTCATTCCTCAGGGGAAGCTACTCACTGGTTTCTCCTTCAGAAACCCAAATTCCGTCGAGCACAACTTGTACCAGGTTTGACTCACGCAAGGATGCCTTTCAGACAGTGTGTTTGTGTGGTATGTTTGTGGGATGTATGTGTGGTGTATGTTCGTGTGGGTAGGATGTGTGATGTGTGGTATGTGTGGAGGCATGGGGGTTGGTCTGTGGTATACGTGTAGTGTGTGTGTGTGTGTGTGTGTGTGTGTGTGTGTGTGTGATGTATGTGGTATGTGATGTGGGGGGCATGTATGATGCGGGCATGGTGTGTGTTGTGTATATGGTGTGTGATGTGGGGCGGGGGAGAAGCATCTAGCAAGCCTGAGCTCCTTTCAGTAGGACAGCTGTTATCACCTCTGTTATCACCTGGGCCCTTAGAGTTCAGGCAGGTTGATTGGATCTCTTTCATTCTCAAGGTTATTTAAGCCATTGATGTATTCTGTGTCTAAAATCTCTTTTCTAAAAATTATTTCTCATTACATAATTAATAAGTGAATTCATCCTCGTTCTTGAAAAAATAATTCAAACATTCCAGATAAGGCTAAAATTCCTTTTGGCTGTCACACCAGTCCCCTCCCCGGAAGACAGACCATTACCTTCCAGACCTTTTCCAAATTGGCAGTATCTATTTAAATTAAAGTTCATTTTCTTTGGCCTGGAAATTCTACTTTTCAGAAGTTACACTTACGAAAACCCATTGAATGTGCAGAAGAATGACTGAACCAGGATATGTCTCGCGGCATTGTTTATAATGGCAATAAAGGTAAACACCTTGATGGCTGTCTACATAAATTGTCGTCTATTTATACAGTGACGCTGTATGCAGTAGTGAAAACAGTGAGGTGGGTCGGTGAGTGTTGATGTGGAATTATCTTCAGGAGGCATTGTTAAGTGGAGAAGAAGTTGCAGTTACTAGAATTCTATTTTATCAGGGCTATTCAGGAAAATGATTCCCTGATAGAGATGACCTGGGTTAGGGGCACCTGGGTGGCTCAGTTGGTTAAGCATCGGACATTGGCTTAGGTTGTGATATCACAGTAAGTTTGAGTCCCCACGTTGGGCTCTGCACTGACAGCACAGAGCCTGCCTCAGATCTGCTGTCTCTCTCTCTCTCTCTCTCTCTCTGCCTCTCCCCTGTGCTAGCTCATATGCACGATCTCTCAAAAAATAAAACATTAGAAAACAAAAAAGAAAGGAAGAAATGACCTGGGTTAGGGACTCAGGAGCAGGGATAAGAGTAATGAGTCCTCTCCCGTGCCTTTTCTTTCCACTTTCCTTTATGACTTCTGCCTTCCCCTTTGCTCCCCATTCTTCCCTCTCTTAATCCCCTGCCTTCGTGGCTTAAAATTGGGAGCCCAATCTACCTACTCTGAACCGTTTCTGTTTACTGTCATCAACAACCAGCGCGGCCCATCCAAACTGGTAGTCGAAGTGTCAAAACAAATGGATCCATTGCCCACGCCCCAGCTCACACGATCGGGTGAATGAATAATTGAGCAGCGGTAATAGTATCTGTTTTATGGAAACCTGCTTGCTTTGGTTCCTATAAAAGCCTCAAAGATAATCCAACAATTTGGCAAAGTTACAAAAAATATATATAGAGAGAAGAAACTTCAAGGGTGAGTGACATTATGAAAGTCTAGGGTTTGCATTAAGGAAAGTGCACGCTGTGGGGCACCCGGGTGGCTCGGTAGGTTAAGTGTCTGACTCTTGGTTTTGGCTCAGATCATGATCTCATGGTTCTTGGGTTCAAGCCCCACCTCAGTCTCTGTGGTGATGGTATGGAGCCTGCTTGGGATTCTTTCTCTCTTCCTCTCTCTGCCCCTCCCCTGCTCATGCTTTCTCTCTCTTGCTCTCAAAATAAATAAATAAACTTGAAAAAATAAACAAATTTTTTTTTTTTAATTTAGATGTCCCAATTTTAAAATATATCCCAGTTCTTAAAAATTTTAACAAATAGATGTCCCAATGCTAGAGGACCTGGGAATAAAATTGTATGGAAAATGGTCACAGGAACTGGACCTTTGTAGCTGAAAGAAGAAACCCAAGGGTGCATACTTACCGGGTAAATACAGGGCATCAGTTATATTTGCATTTAAGATAAACAATTAATATTTATTAAGTATAATTATGCCCCAGATATTGCATGGGACAAACTCATGCCAAAAACGTTATTCATTACTTATCTGAGATTTAAATCCATCAGGGTGTCCTGTATTTTTATTTGTTAAATCTGTCAAGCCTGCCAGGGATACATGTGCAATACTTAACTGGCAATGACTTATAAACTTGAGAGTGCATTATTCCACATGCTTCTTTGTCTCTCTGACTCTAAAGTTATAATTGATGACCAATACTTTGAACTCAAAAAGTGTTGGATATTATATCAAATCAAGGACACATTTCCTAATAACCGGAGTGTCCTGCAGGGGAGCAGGTTGTCCGAAAAATAGTGCATCTCTGAGCCAAAGATAATAGCGTATCAACATTTTAAATAGCAAAAAACTGGGAGGAACATGGAAGGTCATGGGGAAAAAAAACTGTTTTAAAAAATTGGGGGCAACATCTATGCAATAGAATTTTCCACAGGTAGACTTCTCTAGCCTCTGAGCCTTCTAGCTACTTTATGATAGGACTGTTAGTAGTGTTACAACATGACTGACCATTGCCCCAACAGACCTTTAGGACTCCTTGGGGGCTCCTCGTGGACTCCAGGATGGTCTCCTATATGTACGTAGTGAATAGATTTCTAAGTAGGTTGTTAAGGAAAGAAAGAAAGAGACAGAGAGAGAGAGACAGAGACAGAGAGGGAAGGAAGGAAGGAAGGAAGGAAGGAAGGAAGAAAGAAAGAAAAAGAAAGAAAGAAAAAGAAAGAAAGAGAAAGAAAGAAAGAAAAAGCAGCATGCATGGAAGATCCCATCATTTGGGTAGATTTTTTTAAAAAAGAAATATTGGGGCACCTGGGTGGCTCAGTCGGGTAAGCATCTGATTCTTGATCTCAGCTCAGGTCATGATTTCACAGTTTGTGAGTTCGAACCTAGCGTTGGGTTTTGTGCTGACAGCACAGAGCCTGCTTGGGATTCTGTCTCTCCCTCTATCTCTGCCCCTCCCCTCCTAGCTCTCTCTCTCTCTCTCTCTGTCTCGCTCTCAAAATAAATAAATAAACTTAAAAAAAAAAAAGCAGAACCCTAAATACAGGTAAAAACATAACTTCTTTAGGCTAAATACCTAAAAAAAAAAAAACCTTTAAGAGTATTTATTTTAGGGAAAGGGGTCAGTTATTGAGGATAGGCAAGGAAGATTTCGTATTTATTTTATACCTTCATGGATCAAGTGAAAAAATAACTGTGCACTGTGAAACAGGCTGGGTCCATACACTGTAGGAAGACCAGGCTGGCATCCTCAGCCGCGGGTTGGGACTTGTAGTAGGAGGTCACGTCACTTTTTTTTTTTTTCAATCTGAAGAGCGTACAGACTTGAAGAGCCCCGTGAAATAGTTGGGGTAAAACCATGGATGCCTTCGGGCCCTCTCCGCCTCCCTGCCCACCTAAAAGCTCAGGCAAGAAGAAAGGGTCTCCCAGTGTGGCTGTGGCCGGCTGCACACCTTTGCCAGCGGCATCTGAGGGTAGAGGATGCTTAATGGCTGAGCCCTGGGACTGCAAATCCATAAGCACTTCTTGGCCTTAGGTTCAAGAGGGGCCCAGACAGTTCAAAAAACAGGAAAAAACCCCACATTCATATCCCCCCTCTTGATAATAGTTCAAATCACATGAAAGTGCTGTTGCATAGGCAAACAACAACAACAACAACAACAACAACAACAACACAATTGGCCCCAAATCACCTGTTTTACATGGTTCAACTAATACATCTGGGCATCCCTATTAACTTTCTCCCTTGATCGGTTAGAAAAGCAAATCAAAACAACCAAAGCATGTACATTTCCAGGCTTCCAAATGTGTCCTGCCTTTTATATTACATTATTATTTAGTGCAATGATATGAATAACAGCCAAAATCGTATAACATTTTCTGTATGCCAGGTGTTTTAAGTGCTTTATGTACATACGGTCATTTAAACTTGATGATAAACCCATGAGATGGTTGTGTTTATCCTGTTTTGCTGGTGAGGAGCCTGAGACACACAGAGTTTACGCTCCCTGCCTGGGCTGGTGGAGCTCCAGGTACTTGAGCAGGCAGGTCCCTGAGCCCAGGCAAGTCTGACTCCTTATCACACTGCCTCTCCTTTGTTCTGGCCCCCGAGTGTCTGCTGTCATAAACCTGTCACCCAGCTCTGCCCAGCACAGAGTTCGTCTCTCCAGATTCCACAAGGGCACCCCTCATGCACTCCAGGATGGTTCCCTTTTTCTTTTTTTTTTTTTTAAATTTTATTTATTTTGAGAGAGAGAGTGAGCACAAGAGAGGGAGCGGGGGAGGGGCAGAGAGAGGGAGAGAGAGAATCCCAAGCAGGCTCCACACTGTTAGTGCAGAGCCCGGCGTGGGACTCAAACCCAAGAACCCTGAGATCATGACCTGAGCTGAAATCAAGAGTCGGACGCTTCACCGACTGAGACACCCAGGTGCCCCCCCAGGATGGTCCCCTTAAAACATTCGGGGAAAGATAGGAAAAAGCAGCACTGGGGCCGGCACCCACCTCTGTGGAAGACTGGATCTGTGGAATGTCCTTTTAGCAACAGCCACCTCATTGAAAGGCACCTTTTAACTTACTAATCAAATCTTGGTATCTGTAACTGAGGGAGTTTGGACCCCACTATGCTTCCTTCCACGAGACTAGAAGAGCATCAGTGCTGCCATCTTGGCCTTGGCTCATTCCTTCCCCAGGGGAATAGAAGATGCTGTGAAATTACCTGTTTGGTGAGTTTCTCCTTCCTTCCTTCTTTCTCCTGGAGAAGCTCTCTTCTCTTCCACCAGAGGCATCTCTCCATACTCACTGGTTCAGAATCTGGGCAGGGAGGAGAGTTTCCATATCACAATTATGAAATGAAAATAAAATCTTCATTTTATTTATTTTGTGAGAGAGAGAGAGAGAGAAAAAGAGAGAGAGAAAGCAGGGGAGGGGCAGAGAGAGAGAGAGAGAGGGAGGCAGAGTCCCAGGGAGGTTCCATGCTGTCATGGGGCTCCAACCCCAGGAACCATGAGATCATGACCTGAGCCGAAGTCAAGAGTGGGACACTTAACCTACTGAGTCATCCAGGTACCCCTCCATACCACAGTTTTTGTTCAAGTATTATAGTATGGGATTTTCTCAGCAACACATCTCAGAACATCTATTAGAATCCAATTTCTCCTTTGTTCTCAGGCCGTGCTTTGGCTTTGCCAAAACTTTCAAACGCTGATTGAATGCCTGCATTGCATATAGTCAGTATTTTAGTAGGCAGTAGCTGCCACCTTAATGTGAACATTTGTGGGGCATCTGGGTGGCTCAGTCGGTTGAATGTCCCGCTCTTGATTTTGGCTCAGGTCATGATCAGAGTTGTGGGATTGAGCCACATGTCAGCCTCCACCCTGGGTGTGGAGCCTGCTTAAGTCTCTCTCTCCCTCTGCCCCTTTTCCCTGCTCATGCTGTCTCTAAAACAAAAAAAACAAAATTTAAAAATAAATGTGAACATTGGAGATTTTCTATTTGAGACATGAATAATTTGATACTAAAATATTATAGACCTCCAAGCTGATTTTTTTTATTTTTTGCTTTACATTATTTTATTTAAATGTTTTATTGATTTTTTTGAGAGAGAGAGCATAAGCAGGGGAGGGGCAGAGAAAGGGGGACAGAGGACCCAAAGCGAGCTATGTACTGAC